>NW_015163703.1:42070-60591 GCF_001447785.1 Gekko japonicus | reverse complement strand
AAGGTAGGTTTGCAAGGCAGCTGGATTCCTTGCAATTTCCAACTGAAAGCATCCTGTGCTTTCCCTTGTCTGAAAAGCAGTACAAAACTCCTGTGATGTGACCTCTTTAGATGCTGTCTTCCTCTGTGTTGGAAAATGGAATGTCTGAGGGAGTGTTTTTTACACTTTAGAGAAACCTATTGGACAGTAAAAACAGACCTGAGTTGTATTAAATGCAGATTGCATACCAAGTCAAAGAATTCTTCCTGAAAACTCAGTGAAATTACTGAGTAATTTTAAGCACATTTATGGTTAGGTTTCTTTTACAAAAATCTTTTTAAAAGGCTCTCCATTCTGCCCCATTGTCAAATCACTTTCTTCAGTTCTACATGAATGCTGCAGATACTCACATTAGGCTACATATAGTTCTATTATGCATTATTACTTTTTGTTGCACCATAGTAGATCATGCATGAAAATTCATCACAATAGGAAAGGAATAAAGTCAGTTTCATTTTTCCATACTTAGGGGTAGATATACATATGTACATACATACATATGCACATTATATATAATTGCCAGAATTGCAATTTAACCTTTTAACATGGTTAATTAGAAACAGTGGTAAATTTATAGAAGCCATTCACTGAATTTCTGACCCCAGCAACAGATGACAATAGCCCTGTTCAGAGAACATACCCAAGAATAATACAGCAGCAGATGACAATAGCCCTGTTTAGAGAACATATCCAAGGATAATATAATGTGCAGTATGAGAATCCAAAAATAACTCTAGCAGTTGCACAAAAAATATTTTTTTCTTCTTCTTTTGTCTGTTGGGTGATAAGTGATTCACAACAACTATTCACTGATCAGCATTGATCATAGAGCTTTTACTGGATCATAGAGAGTATATTGGATAGTAGAAAAGGAAAGAATACAATGTGCTCAGAAGGTGGGAAGTTACTGTTATACATGTAGGAAACATGCTCTCATTCTGGAGATAGCACATTGATGGGGTAAGGCTAACACTCTTGATTCCATTCCCTCTCCCCGATCTTCATATTCTGCCTGGATATGTTTCTGGAATTGGTATTTTAAGCAGCAGTCCAAATCACACATTTATTTCAGGGTACCCATGCTTAAAGTTATACTACAAGTTAGGTAAAACAAACTTAAGGACTCCTGGGAATTTATTCATTATAGTCTGAGCCTATAGTGGATATCTATAACAATCTGAAATTCAGTCTGAGTTTAAGTGAGCAAAATCATTCTTCATTTTTATCTGATCTTTTAATTCAGTAACTAAAAAAAATCTGTTTAACATGTTCAGGTCTGAAATACTAGGTTTCATTCCTGAATTCTCGGTCTTATATATGTGGGTGCCAACCAGTGTTCCCTCTAAGCTGAGTTAGTGTGAGCTAGCTCACAGTTTTTTAGCCTCCGGCTCACACATTTTTGTCTTAGCTCGGGAAGGATGACTCCAGAACAAACTAATTTATGCAGTAGCCAAATCACTCGCTCACAATTTTAGTACCAGTAGCTCACAAAGTAGAATTTTTGTTCACAAGACTCCACAGCTTAGAGGGAGCATTGGTGCCAACACGTGTGGAACGGAATTGTTCTGGTTTTAATTAGCTCAGTATACATGGACAGCCTACAGATGTGTTTGGATTTGAAAAACCCAATTTGAAATCTCCTTAGGTATGATATTCATTGGTGGCATTAAGCTTGTCATTGGTTTTTATCTTAACATTTTGTAGTTTTTATTCAACTGAAAGCAACCTATTTACATGAGAAATAACATTCCCTTTTCAATGTATACACATTAAATTTTAGTCTAAATATAGCATAGATATTGAAGAACTGGTTCTTGTAAACTTTTCCCCCATCCTGTTGCAACTGATTTGTGTCAATCCTGTAGGGTTCCCAAGGCAAGAGATGTTCAGAGGTGGTTTGCCTTGGTGGTCTCCCATCCACATACTAACCAGGGCTGACTCTGCTTAGCTTTCAAGATCTAATGAAATCAGGCTATCCTAACCTGTTCAGGTCCTGTAAACTAGGGATGAACAAATAAACCCTTTTCATTTCTTGTTATTTCTGTATGTTGCCATTATGAACAGTTTCAATTTGCCCATTTTATTTATTAACACTGTTTTACCCAAAAAGGCAGTCTCCTACTTAATTGGCAGGAATTCGCTTAAGGAGACAGAGCGAGAGGTGGGTGAAAATATATACCACTCTGTGGTGTGGGAGGCGCAGCCCGGCCATGGCGTCACAGAGCCTCCGCAAGAAGGCCCACCGCAGGGCAACCATTTTGCATGCAAAGTTGAGATGCCCCACAAGCTGTTGTATTTCTCTTAAGGTGGCCTTCTTCTGTGTCAAAAATGATCTAAGATGGGCTTGCAGATGCGGGGTGTTTGAGCCACTGTATCCAGCTCCACCCCTAGAAAAACTAACCTCTGCACAGGGCCCTCAGTCTTTTTGTGAGTCAAAGGAACTCCCAGCTAATCAGCTAATTGCTGAAACCATACTAAGAGCTGAGAGCACCAGCCTGTTCCTTGTGGACCCACAAAAAGAAAATCATCCAAATAGTGTGCGACATCATGAAGGCCCGTTTTAGCTCTCAATGCCCATTCCAAAAATGAACTGAAGTGCTCAAATGCAGTGCATGACATAGAACATTCCAAGGGGAAAGCCCTATTCATAAAGAACTGGCCATCAAAAGAGAAACCCAACAGCTCAAAATCATCTGGATGCACAGGGAGGAGGCGAAACACAGACTTAATATCGCACTTCACCAACTCCGCCCCACAACCACAGTGTTGCACAACACGAACTGCCTGGACAAATGAGGTGTACCTCACTGTGCACAGATAATCTGGAATGGCATCATTAACTGATTCACCTCACAGATATGAACGGTGGTGAATTAATAAAAATTTACCGCGGCTTTCTTAGGCATAATCCCCAGAGGTGACACCCTCAAATTAGGAAGCGGTGGGGAAGAAAATGGGCCCAAAACATGGCCCTCATCCAATTCCTTTGCAGTCTTTTCCCTCTCCACCGACTCCATACCCTTAACTGATTTAAGATTAGAGGCCATAAACGGGGCTCTCAGGCTGTGAAAAGAAATATGAAATCCAACAGTGAAACCCTCTAACAAATAAACTCCATCCTCCTCCTTAGGGTACAGCTGCTGTCAAGCTTAAAGTGCCTTCAGCTTTATTGGGCTGGGACCCTTTTCCAGCAGAGGAGAATGAACTACCCCCTCCTCCCTGCCGCTGACTCTTACGGGGTTTCCCTCTAGGACATATAGGGAATGAGTGGGATCCCCCACACAAAGGGCACTCATGTCGGTAGGGGCATGTCTTTCTATTGCAGACCCCCCTGGAGCCAAACTCCCAGCAGAGCAAGTGGGGTTGAACCACCTGCCCCATGGAACCACGGGAAGCAGTAGCTCCTTGCAAGCGATGCACTGTGTGCCCATTATGTGAGCGATCACCTGAATTGTGACCGGTCGTGGACATAATCTGGAGCCAAAGGTGAGGATGCATTATATCCTATGGAAGCATGGGATTTATGCCTGCTCTGTTAGCCGAACTGCTTTATGCACAGTAGTGGGCAGACTAAATTTAATCTGGGTTCTTGCCTGTGTATACCAAAGTCCAGTACACCCCAAGGATTTCCCAGTGAGAGAGTCGAGACTGGTGGATTCAAAATAATCTGTCTTTTACTTAAGAGTATATAAAATCACATATAAACAATTCAGATGCACACACACATTCAATCAAGTTCCTCAGAGATACAGGATTAAAAATAGTTCCTTTTACTTAGGAGGTAGGTAGGTTCACGGTTTATACTTATCTGTCCTAAAGCCTTGTCTGTTCCAATGAAGAATGAGGGGTCAGAATATTAGAACCTAGGGATGTTTCTAAATTACACTGCTAGAACCAGCCAGCTAGTGTGGACCTCTTTGGCTGCAGACCAAGAGATCAAGTAGACAAAGGATTTTGGTATAGAAAGCTGGACATTAGAGGGTAAACATATACATATATATGTGGCCTTAGGTAAGGGATAACAGTTAACTGTAGAGCCGCTCAGAGACCCCCTGTGGGGGGTTTGAGCGGGGTAGCAAGTCGAAAGTTAAATAAATAAATAAATAAATAAAAGCAGACAGGGGGTGGTGGGGGAAGATGCGGCTAGCAAAGACCAAGCACATGGTCCTTAACTTTTATAGGTGAATCTTCGGGTGGGTAGCAACCGTGCCATCTTCTGGATCCACCTACCTGTAAGTCCATCCCATCCCTACAGCTATTGGATGCATGTAGCGAGGGGTAGCTACTTAGGGGTGTGGCCAATATTGAAACTCTAGGCTCTAACTCAGTGTTAGCATCTGGGCAGGTGTGAACTCTTGGTGTCAGGATGCCCATTGAAGTGTAGATGAATCTTGCCTGTTCCCAGATCATCAAAGTTACTGATTTATATGTAACTTGAAATTTGATGGTTTTACTGATTTTACTGTTTGTATGGCATTGCCTCTTGTTAGCCGCCCTGAGCCCACAGTGGAAGGGCGGGATATCAGTATAATGAATAAATAAGCACTGAATAAATAAATAAATCTGCCAGGAAATGGCAATTCAGATGTAGAACAGAGATGTAGACTCTACGTTGTCTTTCAACAGTTCATCAATGGGGGTTGCTTATCCTTTAAGCTGTTGTTTGTGCTGACAGTAATGGTGATGTGTGCTTCTTCTTCCCCTCTGGCTAGGAGCTGCGTATTTGCAAACTTCATTAACATGAAATGCAGGCAGGCACCGTCTATGTGTATCAGTCACAACAGGTGATTTGAACAGCTTTCTCTGAGCCTATGGGTATGTGTGTATGCACAGTCCATGTGGTGTGTCAGCAAAATATAAATCCATAAAGCAAAATATCACTTGTATTTCTCAACAGCTTGCATCCTCATACTGTATCCATGCCAGGCCAGGAAAACCTGTATAGGCTTTGTAAATAATGTCCAAATACTGGAACAGTGCCATGACTCTCCATGGCTGAGAACATGATATCACTCCAGCATAAATTAAATAACTAGGGAGCCAATTAGCCGACATCCGGTCAACCTTTCTTTTTTTTAGAATCTCCTTGTCTTTGTCAACCAGCTCCTTGTCTTTATCATCCAGCTCCTATTTATCCTTCTTCTCTAAATCCTGGTAAACAAGAGGTCACCTTTAAAAGGTGATCACCTAAAGGTAAAGCGATGTCCCCAAAGGGCTTACCTAAAGGTAAAGCGATGTCCCCAAAGGGCATTGCCTTTACTGATGCAGCGTCATAAGGGCTTGCCCAAGGGGGGGATAACCCCAACTACCCCAAGGACTAGCAAGCAGTTTGTGGTGGAAATGTTCTCCAAGGTTCCTGCATGCCCGGAGAAGGAGGGCCCAAAGTCCATGGCTGACCTGCGCTGGCAGAGCTGGATGTAGCATCTGCCTGCAAGGCAGGTGGAAGCCCCGTCAGCTCCCTGACCCCAAGGTCCCCACGGCCACATCATACTCTATTGCAATGCAGAATCCCACCTACCACTGGGCTCCGGCTGTTCAGCCTCACTTAAAATGGCTGCCTGAACTACCAACACAAAATGTCTGGCCTGTGCCTGAAATAGCCATGGAAACAGGCCCTCAAAGTGGCCACCCTATTTCCTGCCCTTCATTGTGTAAAAGTACACTAAAATGGCCACCAAAAAGCCTAGCTCAAAAACGGCTGACCAAGACCTGCCCTCAAAATAGCTGGCCCCCATCCAAGATAAGCCCTTGGAGGCCACATAAACCTGCAGAATGACAGACCCCACACCCTCTAATAGCCTACTTAGGCTTGATTTGTGGGCAGGAAAATGGTGATGGGGGGTGCTTTGGCAGGGAATACAGTTGAGTTGTGAGGGGCAGACTAAGCCTTGATACGGGCGGAAGGGGTAGGGAATGGCAGACTAAGCAGCCTTACCAAATGTGGCCGCTCCCAGACCATCAAGACCCAAATTGACTCCCCCCCACTATGGAGATCAGGCAAATGGAGCCCCCGGGCTAGAGGGGGCCACCCTGCAGCCGCAGGACACAGTGCGCCCCTGAAGCTCAGAAAAGCCACTCAGCCTCTGTGGTTGTTTCTTTTCTTTTTCTTTTTTTTAAAAAATAGGGCTGCCCTGAAAGCAGCCCCACAGCTGAATCTCCACCACCGATCCCTGTTGCCGCTGCGCAGGAACAGCCGCCACCGCAACACAACCTTCCAAAAGTGAAGGGCATTGCTGCTACCCTCTGGAGACTGTTGCTGCTGGCCGGAGATCGCCACTGCAACACAGCCACCACCCAGAGCCTTCCAAAGGAAAAGGGCACTGCCGCCACCCTTCACAGACCGCCGCTGCTGTCTGGAGATCGCCGCTGTTTTTGGGAGACCAGCTGTCCCCTCTGCACATTGCCCGTGGGGAGACCAGCTGTCCCCTCTGCACATTGCAGCCACTTTAGAGCCCATCCAGAGCAGCCAGACCTCCACTACTGTGCAGGCCTCCCCACCGGGCCCAAGGCCTGAAAAAAAACCCTTATCCTGCTCTCCCTTTGTGCTCGGAGCTGCTAATCAGACCGAGCACGAGGCAAGCAACTGGAAGGGGAGAGTGCAGCTGGCTGTTAAAAGCGATGCCGGCTCCACTCCCCCTTTAGGAGTCCAGGCTGCAACTGCAGCCCTTCCTCCTTCCTCCTCACAAGGAGGCAAAGGCGGCCCTCATGAGGCATGCTGTTGACTGCCTCATGTAGGGCTGAATTCTAACAGGATCACAATGAAAGCTACATTAAATAGTTTGTTATAGGTTAATTGGATGCTTTTTTGGTGGAGAGCCCGTTAAGACTTATTTGGAAAGAGTCCTGATTATGAGATGTTCAAGTTGCAATCCATTTTTACAGTTCAAATATTTATATGTGGGCTTGCACACATGTTCATTTGGGGGGTGATGATGATGAGGGATGATGATGATGGGCTCTCTGAAAGTTGTTCTGGGAACTATGCTGATTCTCACATGGCAGATAAGGAAAAGAGGAACTCCCAATCAATATGGTATTTTCTTGTTTACATTTAGGTTTATGATAAAATCCCAAACCCCTTTTCAATTATCATTCTAAACACTGTTCTTACCACACTAGATATATTATTCACTTATGCAGTGTGCAGGCCCTCAGCCATAAGCTCCTGAGGCCCCGGTCACACGGGGAAAATTGATGCGGCCAAAGTGCGGCTTTTTAGAGCCGCACCAAAAGAGACACGCTGCGGCAGGATCAGACAGATCCCCTGAGCCACTGTGCAGTTGCTCCCTGGCACGATCAGATGCCTGTGGGGGGGAAGTCATGGAAGGGAGAGCGAGGCAGCCGGCTGCGCATGTGTGCGCATGCGCAGTTCAGCCGGGAGCCTCAAATTCTCCTGAAGATCCCACAGCCGCGCTTGCTGCGGCATTTCAGGTAGGTGCTACTATTTCCTAGGGGTTTTTTTAATGCACGTTTTCGGCCTGAAGGGACGGATCGGGGACAGGTGCATGCCGCTTCCCAGATGTTGCGGTGTGATCACTCCCATTTGCTGCACCCCCAATCCATCCCTCTTCCAGACCAAAACCTCCCGTGTGACCGGGACCTGAAACAACTTTCAATAAGAGCAAATGTCATAAATCTTTTTTCTAGAAATCACAACGTTTAGAAATAAAAGACCTAGCAGCATGTAAAAACTATGCAACAGCTAACATCAATAAGACCAAGTAAGACACACTATGTCTGCAGGATAGGGGAGTAAATACATCCACAATAACAACCAATCGTTGAAGCAATGTAAGAAAATCAACGTAAGAAAATATAATAAAACATTGTGATTTGTCACCTGATAATAAAAAGATCACATGCCAGGCAGATAACTGCTGTGTGTGTGTGTTGGGGGTGGCGGGATATTACATATCTAAGAAACCACTATAGAAAAGGACCTTTCTCTGGTAACCATCCCACTTCACTTCATAAGGTGATACACAAAGGCAGGCCTTGACAGATGATGAATACTCAGGCAGGTGTATGTGTGTATCTTCACGTAGACACACATACGCGTGCATGCAGACATACAGTTTTGGGGTATATGAAGACAATTATTGTTTTATTGTTCAGAGCCTTAAAGGTAATTAATTGGTAACCAATGTAGTTCTTTTTGTATTTAAGAGAGATTTCCCCACAAGCTTATATGTGTTTGCACACAGCTATAGTCTGAACTATTTAAAGTTTCTTTATAGTCTTCAAGGCATCCTCACATAGAGCAGTTTGCAAAACTTCAGTGTAGATGTGATCAGAAAATTTAAATTGTGGCCACATCTCATCTATCAAGGAACATTGGCAGCTGGCACACCAGTTAGAGGGAGGAGGGGACAAAAGCTACATATTCAAACCAATTACTGCCTCCAAACACCAGTTCAGATCATTCACAGCCTCACCTGATATTTTTCTCGGGCCTCTTGTACTTCCAGACAAAGCAGTGGTACCCTGAGCTTAATTTAGTTGTACTAAAATAATATTTTCATTGATCCCCATTTTATGAGAAGATAACTCAGGTAACTGACTCATTTGAAATCTGTTCCTTTAGCTAAGTACTAAGAGTACCATTCAAAGAGGGATGTTGTCTACTACTGAGCCGCTTTAACTCAGATGTGATTTAGTAAATGTTCAACCTGTAGATATTTAGAGACATTTTCATTACGTAGTGTATTATACTCTTGACACTACACATTCAGTTGATTCATATGTCAGAACATGCTATGTTGACTGACGTTAGCACATGCACTAACTAAAATTCTCACAACTCTCCTGTAACGAAATTAGTAAGCAACAGTTTATTTCTACTTGCACGCACACCCAAGCAGAGAGAGAGGGGAGACTCAAGAATAATATATGTATTTCTTTAGAGCTGAGATTTCCTTTCTGATTTGCAGTGTACTCTGTGGTACTGTAGGTGCTCTTTTTTGTTTTTGTTGTTTGCATGTGTGTGTGTGTGCGCGTGCACACATGCCCATGCCTGGAAGTCATGGTGACCTCTGGTGACTCCTACTGGGGCATGGAAGATGTTCAGAGAAGTGACTTGATAGCCTGCCTCTGCCTCCCAGCCCTGGTATTCTCTGGAGGTATCCCATCCAAATCCTTGCCAGGGTTGGCCCTGCTTAGCTTTTGAGAACTAATGAGATTGGGTTTGCCTGATCTTATTAAAGATCTTATTAAATATCTGACAACATAAGGATGTTGTATCATTTCTAGGATTGACTATGAGTTGATTGGCTAATATTCCCTCCAGATGAAAATAGAATGCTGTATAATTGTGACACACCTGTTCTCAAGGATGACTGTAAGGATCTCTTCTGAAACATATGCACACCATCATCATCATCACCACCACCACCACCACCATCTCACCATCTTCACTTACACCGTGTTCTCCTTGCACTTCATTTACTTTGCAACTGCCTATATTGCAGTAGTTTCTGAAGACAGGTATGTAAATTAATATGTTGAAAAATCTTCAACTAAAACTAGAATATTTAATGATATATTTTACAGTAGATTTTGTTGTAAGTATTACATAAATGTTGCAGCACAAATATATTTTGTAACAATTCCTACCTAAATTGGCAATTAGTGCTCCATAGAAAGTCATCAATACTGCACTGCAACTTGCCCTGAGTTCCTGCCAAAGCCTGCAGTCCAATGAGGTACTTGTTTCCAGGTGGCAGATGTAGCCATCTCATGTATCCCAGTGGAGTCCAGGCATTCCAATGGGATTGCTGTTTTGGTGTTGTGTTATAGCGCTATAGTGCCATAGAGCTCTAAAACGAACATTTATAAAAAAGGACAGAGATCGCCCATGTGGGCAAAAAAGGGCGGGAAAACAAAGCGGCACAGTCTGAAATGCCAAACCGCTTCAGAGACGGCTCCTTACCGGTAGGGAAAAGGCTGTATGAAATGGCAGCCCTGTACCGGTTTACTCCAAGACGGTACAATAACGGCTTAAAAATGGCTTTAAAAGGGTAATGTGAAATTCCTCCCCTGTGTGCAACATTTTCTGGCCCACATTGTGTGACCTTGGACACCGGCTATTGTGTAACTTAAGGTATGTGAAACTTTACTTCCACATTTCTATCTTGCACTTACAGACTGCTAATATTTACTTTACCTCCTTCCAGCCTATGCATTAGTTACACATCACATCTTTCTAGAGCTCATTTATTGCTTTCACAACGGGCTTTACTGCTGGTCTATTATAATGAATGGATGTCTTCTTGCCTGTCTTGATTTGCAAAATCTTTGCTTTGCACACAGGCAACTTTTTATAGGATGCTCAAGAGCAGGAAATGGAAGAAAGCTATTTATTTTAGCTCCTCATGGTAGTATAATCAGTGCAACATATAAGGAAGCCTTATTACCTGTCACAACTTGGCACACTGACCCCAGTGGTGAAGAGGCAGAAAGGGTATGTCACATTCCAGAGCACACTAATCTGAGGAAGAAGAGGCCACCACACTGGACTTTTCCTGTGCTATCTTTACT
Organism: Gekko japonicus; assembly: GCF_001447785.1. NCBI lineage: Eukaryota > Metazoa > Chordata > Lepidosauria > Squamata > Gekkonidae > Gekko > Gekko japonicus. The sequence goes on along the minus strand of NW_015163703.1, from coordinate 50,016 downwards.
CATATTTGAGAAGTGCAGTTATATCTCACAATGATTACTTCATTTTTTTAAAAAAAAAGTAGTAAAATGTAATGGCCCAAGTCAAATGACTACTTGAAAGAAATACAAAGTATATGGGTGTCATGTTTGGCATGCATTTCTAATGAACTCTAACTGCTGGAAGATCAGGTAGGGCTGCAAGAACATACTTGACACCAAATAGGCTACAGAAGGTCATGTGGTGAGTCCTATCTCTATAAGACCTTTGAGGCCAAGCTTGTTGCTCGTTCTGAGTAAAATAACTTTATTTTGTTCCTTATCATAATTTACATCTTCACCTAGCTTTTCTCTAGCATTGTAGACATTTGTTACTACAGTGTTGCCATGTTTTTCATGTCATACTATCCAACTTAACCCTTGCTGACTTGCAAGAGCTGTCATACGCCTGCCATTCGAAAATCTGAAAGTCATGGAGATTGTTATCCTCACAGCCACAGTTCACAGTCTTTTGGGTAGCCCGCTCATTAAGAGCAGTCTTGTGAGATGCGATGAATAAAAATGTGGAATCCATTGTGGTGGCAGTTGAAAACTATTGGAAGAGTCCAAACCAAGCAAAGTGTGCTATTGTGATAGGGAAGATTATTTTTAATGGTGCCCCTGAGGGGTCTTCTGAAACACTTTCTGTTCCAGTGAAGTGAAGGAGAGCCAAGAATTGTTCTTTGCATTGGGGACAGGTGTTCTGGGAAATAAACAAGTAGACACCCAGAAATATATTGGTGGGCACCATGGCACACATGGGCATCCTGCTAAGGATAATCACTACACTATAAGGCCTCACTCCCACCCTGGTGGCCTCCAGATTTTGGGAAATGTCCTATAGTGCTTGAAGGAACTTCATCAGTCCTGATGCTGAGTTGCCTCTGTGATGAGCTGAAGTGGTCAGTGTGATCTCCAATCACTCCCCTACTTCCTCCATCCAAGCAGCCTTAGTGTTGACCCAAGCTTTGGTGGCTGCACAAAGGCTGCAACTATGCAAACATAGCTGACTCTAGAGTGTTCATTTTATTCTGCCAGTGAATGTGTTGGCAGAACCTGAACAAAGTTTGAGTCCAGTGGCACCTTTAAGACCAAACAAGTTTTATTCTGGGTATAAGCTTTCATGTGCATGCACATTTCTTCAAACACATTGGAACAGAATTCACCAGCCGTTACTTATAGGTAGTTGGTGAGGAGGATATTTGATTAAGGCAATTGGGGAGACCTTTCAGCATACAGCATAATAAAAGAGTTTACAAACAGATGTGCAACTGAATGACATTAGCATGCATAATGAGACAAGAAACCCATATCTCCATTAAGCCTTGGGGGTTCCATTGCCCCAATTTTAATTTCCCCCAAGTAAGCCTTTGGTTGATTCTGGAAAGTAAGGTATAATGGAAGAAATAGTTGAAATGATTGGATGTAGTATAAATGAACTTAGATCAAGGCACATGTGGAAAGTTATGAATATTTGGAGTTGTGGAGGTCTTGAAGAAGAGAGAACCTCCAAGGAGGGATTCAAAAGAGCCTGTGCAGTTCATGAATTATAAGGCAGAGAATTGTCTTGGTAATTAAAAAAGTGAGCATCTGTGCAATTGTGTGTTTTTATAAAATATTACAGGAATTTTGTTTAAAAATGGATTGGCAGGAGCTGTTTGTTGGTTCAATGGTTGTGATTTTAAGGTGCTGATGGTTAAATTGACTATAACAACCATTTACTGATCCTGAACTCTCTAGAGATTTAAGTTCAAATTGCACCTATAAAAACAGGGTAATTAGGCCTCTCTGTTTTACTGCTGTTAGGGGGAAAGGAGCAGTTTCAGTTAACTACCAACTCGGCACCTCTCTAGATTAAATAGCCTAGACTGAAACACCTTACTGAGGTCTTCAACAACCAAAGAGTATTCAAGAAAAAAGTCAGAAATGTCACCTTCCCGAATATTGTAGAATGTTAATTATGTATTTTCAGTTTAATTCCTCAAGGTAATTACTTGAAAGATATTAATATAATTCTTAAGAGATTATGCAGCAGGAACAAGGTTAACTCCATGATCATCTGTATTAATAAAAGAAATAGATATATTTAGGACATGGAACAATTATTATAAAGCAAAATTAATGTTCAATGAAATTGATAAAAACACATCTTTTTATATTTTTAAATATGCAGGGTTATTTAAACAGTTTTAACTATTACAGTTCACAAATGGAATCTATAAGGCTTTAAGTTTTCAAATTTAATGATAGTTTTTAGACATTGACTGGGTGCATCCTGTAGAGCTCATCCAGAACACTCTGTTATGCAACACAGGCCAAGTTTATATGCTGGATGTAAAAATTATTTTGGTATAGACAACATTTGGTGATATGAAATGGTATAGTGTATAGTGATGTGAAATGGTATATACTTGCCTTGAAAACCCTGTGGGGTTGCCTTAAGGCTACAACTTTATTTATTTATTCGGTTTCTATACCGCTCCTTCCCGGAGGCTTGGAGCGGTTTACATATGGTTAGTTACATCCTATCTAGCGCCACAATTCACAGGGGAAGGTGAATGCCTACCAGCACCCGGACAGCAGGGCTCTTCTTTTTTCTCGGCTCTTTTCATGGTGGGCTCTTCACCTCCTGGCGACAGCATCTCGGTGCAGGTCTTTTTCGTAGCGACTCCTTCCGGCGAGGTCTTCATGGTGCATGGCTAAGTGGCGATCACAGCTCCGGCACATGTCCAATTGGCTCCACCATGCTGCATCGCCGCATCACCACGCCTCCTAGTCCAATCTTCACCCAGGTTCTGCTGCTGCTTGCTGCTGCTTGTTGCCGGATGTTCGCCGAGCCTGCCGGTCCCCAGGTTTCCGCACGTCGTTCTTAGTAATGGACTATCATTGACATCACTTTAAATATACACAAATAGACAGCATTTATATTGCATAGGAAATATATGTATGAGATCTCTGATCTGGAAGACTGGGTTGGATTCCTCCACTTGCAGATGCTGGAGGATCTTGGGCAATTCATAGTTCTTTCATCCCCACCTACTTTGCAGGGTGTCTGTTGTGGGGAAGGGAAAGGGGGAGGAGTTTGTGGGGCACTATGATACTCCTAGTGTCCTTCCATGCAGCTCTATTACTTCACTCTTTATATATAAGGGGAATACCTTTGAGCTGACACGACAGGTGGTCTGCACCTGGGTCCCTCACCCATTTGATTGCACCTGGACACTCTATAAATACTCGACAGGGTGGGGGGATGTGTAGCTCTATGGTACAGCATCGTCTTGGCATGCAGAAGGTCCCAGACATGGTCCCCACCGTCTCAAGTTAATAGGTCGGTCGAGGTAGGAGGGGATGGGAAAGACCTCCGCTTGAGACCCTGGAGAGCCATGAAGAGTGGCAGAGTCTTTGCTGATGTAGCTGCTGGATGGGCTTCTTTCTGTCAGAGCTGTTCTCTCAAGGATGGTTCTGGAAGGAGCTCTGTCAGCCCCACCTGCGCCCAGGTGAGCTTACCACTCATGGATTTACTGAGAACCAAGGGTAAGGGACCAGAATGCACTCAACTGGGAGCTAAATTGAACTGGACTAATGAATGCCAGATGGCGTTCAAGAATCTTAAATCCCTGTTTACATCCAAACCTGTCTTAGCCCACCTGAATGAACTTAAGAAGTTTATCGTGCAAGTCGACGCATCTGATGTTGCTATGGGGGGGGGCAATCCAGCAAGAAGGGGAGGATGGGAAACTTCACCCACCTGCGTATGTGTCCCAAAAAATTAATGACACTGAGAGGAACTGGTCTGTTTGGGACAAGAAAACTGGGGCTATCCAGTTGGCGCTTTCTACTTGGCACCATTGGTTGAAGGGGGCTAGGGTGCCTTTTGAGGTGTGGACCATTCAAAAAAAACCTGGAGGTTATGCAGACTCTCTGTAATCTGAATGCTAAGCAGTTGCGGTGGGCTGATTTATTTTCCAAGTTTAATTTCACCTTTCACCATTTTCCAGGGAAGTCAAACTTGCCCTTGCAGTGGCAGAGTTAGGGTTAGATAAAGTTCAGCAGCTACATAAGCACCAATCAATAACCATGTGGGGGGTATAGGGGTCTGAAGGATCAACCCTGCAACCATGCGGCCAGGGATGAGGCTTGCAGTCTGCCTCTGGGGATGGCCACAACAGAGACTCTGCGCTGGCCATGTGGTGGTGTTGGAGGGCTCCTCGAGGCGCATCCCAATCATTGGCTCGGCTGGGGTTGCAAGCAAATGACAGTTGGCTTCCACCCCGGGGCCTTGGTGTCTTGCCTGTTATAAGGATGGGGTCAAAGCAACACCAGGCCTTGACCGTACCGCTGTTTATGTTTGCCCTTGCCATTACTTTCAATATGTTAAATAAAGTGGCCTTAGTTTAATCCAACCTTGGTTGTCTGACTCTTTCTTCCTTCTTTTAAGGGGCAAAAGGCTAAAGGTTCTGGATGCAAGCCACCTGCAATGTTAGGGACTCAGACTCAGGTACAAAACCAGCAATGGAGTTGGAAGGGGGCTGGAATCCAGTGATTTCAGTGGAAGAATGTCTATGAAGGAAAACTGACTATAAAGTTGAGATGCTTAAGGTGCTCTTTCTATTGGTTTTGGAGCAGCAAAAACCAGGATGCATAATGGGATTAGGTCAAGTGTACAGGGTACTGAACACAAGAAGAAACATGTGAAATGGAGTGACTGAGTTAATGTGTGCAAGATCTCAGGCCCTGGCCATCATGCACCAGGACCCAAATTGGCTGGAGTGCCTTCCCTTGGCCTCATACAGAGAGGGCAGGGGATGAGCACTACCCTTTCCCCCCTCCTCTCCTCTAGCTCTGCTCCCTTCTGAACTGGAAGCCAGAGTTGGTCTGCCCTCAATGGCCTCCTCACTAAAGCCTTTTGAAGGCCCTAACCAGGCCTGGAACATGCCCAGGAGCCTTCCTCTACCCAGACGTCCTATGGGGGCATGACCAAGCCTGTGAGGGACCAATAATGCCTTATGAGCAATTTGTGCCCTTTTACTCCCCTCCCCACCCTGAGATTGGAACTTCCCAACAGCTGATTGTCAGACAGCTGGTTATCAAAGGGCCAACTGTCGGTGGCTGCCTGACTCTTAAAGGGCCAACTGCCATTAATCAGCTGGCTGGTGTGAGGATTTCTACAAGATACATCTGTCACTTCAGTGGGCCTAGTGGATGCTGGGCTTTACCATGGGGGGAGGGGCTGAGAAGGAGGAGTGGTGAAGTTATCTTCACCATTCCTGACACTAGGAAAGGGGGCCATCTTGGGCTGGTCTGAAGAAAGTTAAGCAGTAACTTGACGAAAGTTCCCTAGGTTCAGGATTGAATTACTGGGATAAGCTAAATGAAGAGGAAAGTTTATAGCTTTAGGTTATTAACCAGCAAACCTAAGACAATCAGTCAGAGGTTTAAGAGAGCTACTTGAGGCTGAGAAGACCTTTAATCAATGGGCTCTTTGGACCATAACAGCAGGTGAGCTACTCTCATGAGAGAGCATCTAGCTAGTTCAAAGGCTCCCATCTGGATATCAAGCAGGATTATTATATCCAGTCCTCTGGCAGCTAAGTCAGAGGATCTTTAGGGGTGCACAACTATAGGAATCCCTGTAAGACAGGGTAGCCTTCCTTGCAACAATAAATATTAATCTCTCGCTCTATCTTTGTGTGTGTGCTGCAAAAATAATTACCAACGTAATTGAAACAAATTAGGTTGATACAACATCATTTATATTACCAATAACTAGGGACAGATAGAGCTTCTTTTACTGGAACTGAATAAATGTTGTAAAAAATATCATGTTCATTGGGCTAAATAGCATTTCTTGTTTTGCTGCAATTTGATTTAGAAAGGATATATTTGTAACAGTTTTATACTGGTGGAATTATTATTCCTTATAGGAGCTCAAGGTACATGTTTTCCTCCCTCCATTTTATTTTCATGTGTTATCCTTAACAGAATCAGCCATGAGGTAAATTAGGTGAAGAAACAGACTGCCCAAGGTCACCCTATTAGTTACTCCAATCTAACAGTGCCATTCTAAGCTTATTCTAAACAGAGTTGCACTTTAAGCCCATTGAAGTCAATGAGATTGGACTGTAGTAACTCTGTATGGGATTGCATTATTATGCATATGTATATGGATAATTACTGCAACTTGCTCTATGCATGCTTGCCCTTGAGATTGACCCGGAAATTACAACTGGTACAAAATCTCGGTGGCACACCTGCTGATGGTGATGCCTGTATGGGTTCAAATTTGGCAGGTGCTCCACCAACTGCATTGGTTGGCAGTTCAGTTCCAGATTCAAGGTGTTGGTAATAACCTTCAAAGCTTTACATGGCCTGGGACCAACATATCTGAGGGACAGCCTCTTCCCATATACGATCTATGGATCAACATCTCCTGGTGGTCCCTGTCCTGAAAGATGTCTGTCTTGCCTCGACTGCCTGGTGGAACATGCTCCCAACTAAGATAAGGGCCCTGTGGGACCTATCACAGTTCCACAGGGCCTGCAAAATTGAGCTGTTCTGCCAGGCCTTTGGTTGAGGCAGTGGGCATCTACCATCTGGTTTTCCTGTTGCTACGGCATTAGGCTACTACTAATGAGACCTTTATGGCTCATCTTCAGCCCATTCATTCCTGGCTGTAGGAACTTAAATTGAAATTGTTGCACTGCCCACTTTAACTGTTTTTAACTGGTTTTATTGTATTAATTTAATATTTGATATTTATTTATTGAATCATTTTAGACTGCAATGGAATGTATTGTTGTGACATGCCCTGAGCCTACTTGCGTGGAGGGCAGGATACAAATTAAAATAATAAAATAAGATAAAATAAATACAGCGGTGAACAGTATTGCACATCAGACTTAAACCTGCAAGGAAAAGAGCAATTCACATTGGTGATACTTTTAAATTGTCTTGCAAACTGGACCCAAGACACAAATAAATATGTGCAACTGGCAGTTTACAAAAGAGATTATCTTTGTCCCTGCCCCCTAGAATGAAGAGGCAAGACACAGAATTGTGGATTAAACTAGATTTATTTATGGGTGATCTGTGACATAAATATATAAATTGTACACTGACAAATCACAACAGTGATCCATCGAGTCCAGCATACTGTTTTGAACAGTGGCCAACAGTTTCTCTGCAGAGCCAATAGGTCATAGTGGCCAGAGTCTTCCCTCAGTGTTGCATCCAAACATTGGGGGAAGGTATTTAGAGGTTTATTGTTCCTTAGTAAGGAGGTTCCCTTTCATCAAAATGTCTAGCTGCTTTTGAGGGACCATGCATCTGTCTGATTCTGATTGAAAGTAATGAAATATATGCTAATGGCCATCACTAGATCCACTGGCAGGTAATGCCACAATCTCCATAACTTGTGGGCATAGCTATCTCTCCACAGAGCATCCAGGAAACAACCCAGGGTTGAACCCATTGCTTACCCATCATTAGGCTGATGCAGTCCTTTGAAAGACTTGGACACCACCAGTTATGCCTCAGGAATTATGTCATTGTATTTTATTACATCTGGACTACACTTAGGATGAATGTGTAACATTACACTCAGCCAGGGGTCTTTTTGTAGAAAAAGAGCTGCCGGAGCTCATTAGCATAACTCATTACCATATGCCACACCCCTTTACATCACCGGAAGTGTGTCTCGGGGGACATCATTAATGGGGCTTCTGTTTAGGGCTACATAAAGCCATAAACACTTGTATCCCAATCTCTCTCAAACATACCCTATGGTCTGCAAAGAAAAAACAGTGCTGGGGCTGAGAAATTCACCCCTTGGAATACGAATGACCTCTCCAAATCCAAAAGGACTTCCTTGCGGCATCAAAGGCCAGCATCTCTTCCAAAAAGTTTTACTTATCGGCAGCAGGAATACCAAA
>NW_015163703.1:15609-41571 GCF_001447785.1 Gekko japonicus | reverse complement strand
GCCTCTTTGTCTCCACATCTGGGCTGGCGGGCTGGTCCGCCGCGCTCCGCCTCCCTCTGGTGCCCAAAGTTTGCAAACTCCAAGGGCAGAGGTTTTCAAATTACCCCCCAACAAAGCCGGGAGAAGCTCCTGCAAGCCCTCCACTCCGGAACAGGGAAGCCGGCTGACCGGCACGCGTGGAACTCCACGCCAACTCACTCCTCGTGTCCCAGGTGCACCTCCTCTTCGCAGCACATGGTGGTGTGCGCCCTGGGAACTACAAATACTAGGCTCCTGCACAGCTCGGGAGACCCGGGGGTGGGGCTCTCCGGGCCTCCCCCGAGCCGCAGTGCTCTCGCGCGAGCTTGGGGGACCCGGGGCAGGCCTCTCCGGGCCTCCACCGAGCAGCAGCGCTCCCGCGTGAGCTCGGGGGACCCGGGGGCAGGGCTTGCCGCCACGCGGGCTGCCGGAGCAGCGCTCCAGAGGGCTCCAGCCCCAAAAGACCCCTGCACTCAGCAGAGAGAGATTGAGTCAGAAGACTCAAAAAAGAGGGGGTGGGTGGGTATAACTGTGTGAGCCTTCATCTGAGACACACACCAGGTATTCCCTACCACCCAGCATGAAGGAAGAGGCTGTGTGGAATCCCAAAGCCCCCAGCAGAGAGAGAGAGCCAGAAGATCCAACAAAGAGGGGTGGGTAGGGTGTGTAAATGTGTGAACCCTCAGATAAGGTGCCCACCAGCTAAGACCCATCACCCAGTATGTGGAAAGGCTGTGGAATCAGAGCTCTGACCCACAAACACCCAAATCCTCCAGCAGAGAGAGAGCCAGAAGTAACAGAAACCGGCCACAGCAGAAGCTAAGCCCAGCAAACAAGATACAAGATGGTTTCCTAGACTCTGGCATAACTCTTCTTTAATCAATGAATTACTGATAGATCTATGTTTTGTTGTGATGCCAATAAAGATAGCTGATGATGATGATGAATTACTGATATGAACTCATGGAGTTCTATTTTCCAAAAAATCATTATAGGTGATATGTAAAAAAATTACCTTGGGAAACTACTTGGAATTTCTTTTCCATTTAACCATTGAAACACATGTTCTTGGATGTAAATCCTATTAATTTTAACTTACTTACAAGTTTAAGATCCAAACTGCTGATAATATCACTGTATATGTGCAGTTTTCTTCAGTTTATGTAAAAGAATGACTTTGACAAGAAGACCCAGAGAAAATTCACTTGTGGTCAATTCCTTCTCTTCTTTCTGTCTTTGAGAACGTTTGTTTGATCCTCTTTAGCAATTGTAATAAAACAGGATTTTTGCTACTAAACCTAAAGCAGCATTCCATTCTGTATTAGTGGATAAAAAAGCTATTTATCACTGAAAACCATGTTGATACATTTGCAACATGCCCTGAGCAATTTACATGCCACATTGGACTTTTCATTATAATGGGAAAAGAGAAGATTTAAATATTTTGAAGATATATATCTTGAAAATCCTTACAATGGCTCTGCAATGAAGACCATCAACTTTATGTTAGACATTGGCGGCTGAGGCTAATAGTGGCTCATGTGATACTCCACTGAGTTTCTAAACTAGCACAGTAACTGATTGATCTGTGACTGGAGAGTTCTACAGCTCAAATCTAATTTCAGACACAACTGTAGTATGTGGCCTCAGGCATACCGCCCTGCTTCAACCTTAGCAACTGGGGCATAAGAATACCAGCCTCTCATATAGTTTTCTTGGGGGCTGGGAGGGACACATATGGAGCGGTGAGGGAGGTAGGAGACACCCGCCTAGCCAGCCAGATCAGCCAAATCAACCCTTGCTATCAATGGGGTGACAGATGTCACAGCCGGATCGCCCTCACATCCTTTAGCATTTGATAGACCCAGCTGACGGGAGGGGTTGAAATTTGCCCTGGCCCCCCCCGGGGTCTCTGTAGGAGCCCCCCAGCCTGGGGAGCTGAGGAGAGTCTCTTCCAAGGGGATGCCCAAGGAATTGAGGCTCACCTTCTTCCCCGATAGGTACCATCACCGTGGAGCCAGCATGGCACCCAGAGACGACTATCGGAGCAAGCGAGCATGATCAAACTTCTAAAAAGACTTCCAAAAGACCTCCAAGGCTACAAACTGTGAGTTAAGCAAATCTCAGGTGAAAAAAAAGCGAATGGACCCTTGGTAGTAATTCGAAGTGCCTATGATACAGTTTGGTGTAGTGGTTAAGTGTGCGGACTCTGATCTGGGAGAACCGGGTTTGATTCCCCACTCCTCCACTTGCACCTGCTGATGTGACCTTGGGTCAGTCACAAGCTCTGGCACAGCTGTCCTTGAAAAAGAGCAATTTGTGTCAGAGCTCTCTGAGCCCCACCTACCTCACAGGGTGTCTGTTGTGGGGAGGTGGAGGGAAAGGAGTTTGTAAGCCGCTCTGAGACTCCAAGTGAAGGGCGGGGTATAAATCCAATCTCATCTTCTTCTTCTTAAGTTTGAAGCATGGGGGGAGGAGATTTCAAGCCCCCCCATATGAGTAAACTGTAAAAATGGTTTTAAATTGAAAATAAGAAGACTTTGAGCCAAACCAAGTGTATAAGAAGTTAGGCGAATGCAGAAGCTGCTAAAATATACGAAGCAGAATTAAAACACATAACTTTTGCTTTGTTTTGGAAAACTTACTTCTTGTTGATATTATGGCTGGGAGAGGATGGAGAGCGCTGGAGAAAAAACTGGTGACTGGAAATAACATACCAACGACTCCCTCCCAGAACCAGATAGCATCTACAGACTTCTCTATGTTGTTAGCAAATGCACTGTGCCCTCTAATGGATCAGATGACTACTCTCAACACCAAGCTAGATAATGTGCAATAACAACTAAAGCAGATGAATAAGAAAACCTCAGCAACTGAGAAAACATTGAAAAAGATGGAAAAACAGACTGAGAGTATTAATAAAAGAGTGGATGAAACAGAGAAGGAGAGATCCTCAGATAAAATGCAATTAATACAGCTCCGGCTGGAAAGATCCATGTATGTTCTACATTTCCATGGGATACCTGAAGATAAGAATGAGGACTTAAACAAACTCTTGGCGGTTGCCTTGGCCCCACTAATGGATTATAAACAAGAAGACTTAATTAAGGAAATGGATGTGGCATACAGGACTTATCCGGATTTTATAAAGAAAAATAAACTTCCAGGGGAAACTTACTTAAAATTCACGAAACGATCAACCAAAGAACTGGTGAAATCCTTAAAAATCTAGAATGAAGAGATAAACATTTTGAAAGACATTCCATTTGATAAACTCACAGTTCAAGAGCTATCAGTCATGGTTAGAATTAAGAGCAATTGAATTTTTCCCGTTTGCTATTACAATAGCACAGGAAAACCTAGAAAAATGCTTCTCATAAGTTGCAAACCTCACCCATGGAAAGTGAGCAATGACTCGTGAAACCTCATGCCCAGCCACAAATTTTGTGTCTTGAAGATGCTACTGGGCTCTTGGTCTTTTCTACGGATCAACCAAAACTCACAATAGTCCTTACAGACTTCAGCTACCTTGAAGATATCTCCTTGCCTTTATTTTCTCAAAAGTTTAACGTTAAAGCAAATCAAACATTTCATTAAACAAGATAGCTACCTGACATCATCCATGAGCTTCATAATTTCATCTGGTTTTTCTTCACTAAAAAAGAATCTCTCCTTATATAAAGCCGTAGTGGGGTCCAACGTTCCAATGCACACCTACAGTGTTTGAGCGCAAGAACTGTCAGTCAGAAGATGCTGGCTGGGTTGGCTGGCTGCTTTGTGTAGTTCCGCCCACGTCAGCCCCAGCCAGTGTGTTCGGTTCAGTCTGCTCTGGGCCTCTGACTGGAGAGGACTATCTGCAGACTGAGCGCAGGGACGGACCTTTTATGGCTGGGCCACTTCAGCCCACTCTTCTCCGATTGAACCACCGTTTCAAGGGTGATAGGGCATTAGTATTCCTTACCACATCCCATATTTGTAGTGTGTAGTGTATAGAAAATGCAAAATTAAAAAATTCCCCTTCGGGGGGCCAAAAAAAAAAAGAAAAAGAAAAAAAGACTTTGTCCATGTAAAGGAGGGCACATAGAAATGGTAGCCCATGTTTTACTTCATTGTGATTTTTATGGGGAAGTGCAAGACTGTATAATTAAACCTATTGTGTCTAACTTTCACAGTCTATCTGAGGAAAAGTTAGTATCTCTTTTACTATCTGACCAATGTTCCCATACTACAAGTTCAGTTGCAAGGTACCTCTTGGCTGCCATAACAGTCAGGGAGCAAAAGTTTAGCTTTTCTATCTGATGTTTGATAGTTTTTATAATTGAAACTCTCTGTAAATTTGCCATGTTGTACCTTTTTTCTTTTTATGCCAATAAAGGTATTTGGATTGGATTGATATAGATTTTTTTAAAAAAATTGAAAACTGAAAGTGGGATATAAGTACTAAGGATTATGGAGCTCAGGTGCACCACTGTAGAAATGTGTGATGGACTGTCAATTGTTAATGCCTAGCAGAGTCAGAAAACCTTTGAGTGACAAGCTATTTAAATGGAATTCTGTGGAGAGTGTCAGTTAAGAAATAACAGTTGGGAACTGACAGTTGAAGAAGAGACAGTTTAGTCACTGAAGAAGAGTCACTGATTAAGGACTTGGAAGGAGGCTAAAAGAGGAGTGGGAGGATCATGGAAGATCACCATTTGAGCCAAAAAAAGGGACAGAGCTTTTAGTCTAGAGAAGTAATTGCTGCCCAGTGAAAAGGGAGATGGGAGTGATCCCTTAGTCAGTGTATAGTGATGGATTTTAGGAACTGGGTTGTGTGTCCCAGCCTATTAAAAAGAAGAAGAGGAGGAGGGGGAGGGGGAGGAGATTGGATTTGTACCTTGCCCTTCATTCGGAGTCTCAGAGCAGCTTACAAACTCCTTTCCCTTTCCCCTCCCCACAGCAAACACCCTGTGAGGTAGGTAGGGCTGCTTAAGCATTTAAGCAGACACTGAAAAGAAAGCTTCTCTCCTCAAAGATTTAAAGACCTTGTTGAAAAGCAAAAAAACCAAACCCTACTTGTTGGCAACAAATTAATTTGAGATTCTGTTACCTCAGTTTTTATCACCTATTCACCTCATACATCCTACCTCTGATTCCACCTGACCTTTCCACCTCCAAGTTAAATAAAATATTTTGTTTAATTTGAACTTTCAAAATTCTCTTGTACACCATTTCAGAAGGAGAACATAAGAATGAGATTTTGTCTCTTCCCTCAGTTCCATGGGCTGGGCCATTATCTGAACATATAATAAACATGACAGGGTGGACCAACAAAAAAGAAGAAAATATATATAAGGGCTGCTCAGCAAGAAAGAAGAAACAAAAAGGAAAATTCCTTTGTGCGAGTGAGGGAAGAGGGCAAGATTGTCATAATATGCAAACAATAGAGCCATCCCAGTTGTCCTGGGCACCCCAAAAAGGGGCTGTTAGTGTTCGTATTTGCCCCTGCCATACCTACTCAGTGCAGCATCCCAAGCCAACATCCCAAGCCTATTCAGTGCAGCATCCCAAGATTATTCAGACACTAGGAACACTTATATAGCTACTTTTATGAAATGGAGACATTTTTAAAGAATAGAATAAGACCAACATATTGGAGAACTTTGGGCTGTTTTAACCATCTGCTTTAAACATGTATATATTAATTAGACTGTCTCATTATTTCATTTACTTCGGTTGTAATCCTAAAATTTCTCTCAAGCAGAAAAATCAATAGCCATTAGAGGTTTTAAACTTAACTGAAACAACTAAGATGCTGAGCTTGTATTCGTTTCTTTAAAATGGTAGCTTTGTGATCAGCATGCCATTCTCCTAGAAAGTTCAGAATCCTTTTTTTTTTTGAGGGGGTGGGGAAGCCTGTACTTCTGTTCTTGTATTTTTAAAGAAGCAAGAACAGATGCAGTATTACAATCTTTACAAAGCTATTATAGACCCATGAATAATAGTGTTTGGAAGTTTGGCCATCTGCTTTCTGAAAATGTGTTAGAAAAGCAGCAGGAACAGAGGGGGGAAAAGTTATAATTGCAGACTCATTGATAAAGGTAATAAAGTGTGTTTTCTCCCTTTCTTGAAAATAAGTAAAGCTCATTAATATTTGCTGTAAAGTCCCGCTCACCAAATATCCTTAACTCCGCCATCAAACAATATAATACATGGACATAAATGTTTTAGCTTCATCTTTGGGCTGCTCTCTTAGAGTGGATACTTCGCTTCTCCTTGGAATGTATCTTTGAGTATTTGGAGATGTATACAACATCCTGCTCATATTTTGCCTGGTTTCATGCAGGAAATATATGTGACAGAGACTTATTTTTGTACATCTGCTTTTTGTTGTTGTTGTTGAAAACTCAGATATCTAGAACAACCACTATGTGTTACAAAGGCCATTTCCTACACACTGAAATCAGTCTCAGATAACTTCTCTGGAGCTTGATGTACTTTCAGTCTAAGGCAGCCATTCCATTAAGAGCTGATCCAGGGTGTGGCTGTACAATGAACACACAGAGCTCTCCTGCTATCACAGCTTATCATACTCATTTCAGTTATGTGAATAGATTAGCTCTCACACCCCATCACTGCAGTTTGTGTTAGAACACATGGAAAACTCTAAATTTGAGAGAAAGGGTGCTCAGTTGTTTTAGGGTGAAGATTGGTATTCATAAAAATGGTAGCCTGGCTTGAATACAGATTCTTTGTCCTAAAAACAAACCTTCTAGAAGATTGTTTCCATCATACTGTAGAATACCTATCTAGTGGTATCTACCAGTTCACTTATTTTATTTGGACCATTTCCAACTACATTATCTGTTGTTGTCAACCAAATTTAATTTAGCCTGCTGAGATTAGGCATTGTTAATATTTCACTACAGAAATGACTTGACTTCAGTATTTTGTACATCAGCCAACTACCCTTGTGACTGACTAAACTTCCTAACAAACTTAGCTTCACAGTTACAAATCATATGCACCTGTAGATTGAATATACAAAACATAAAAGAAAGGTGTTAAAAATGAAATGCAGATTTTTCTTAGATATCATTAAAAAAATCCTTATGATTAACAGTGTGCAAGCTTTTTCACCAACCTCAGCTAAAATTTAGGACTTCCTGGGGCCAGAAAAACTGATTGGAGTACCAATCCATCCTATGCACCACCAGTTAGCCATTTCTGTCCTACATTCCTTCGATAAGTGAGCTAAGGATGCATTAAAAATAGCAATTGCACATTTGAGTTTTTAGATAATGCTTATGAATATTTAGGTAAACGTCATCCTGCCCTAGTGATTTCCTAAGTAGTAATTATACAGTTAGCTCTTAAGCATATTTCTTTATCATCTGTATTTGACATTGCTCATTTAGAAACAATGATGCCGACCTGATCCTTTCTGCAGTATCCCCCACAGTGAAGACTGATTCAAATAATCTATTAACTGTCATGCCATCCTTCTTATACAGACTGCAACTGGATGAGAATCAGAAAAGATGGGCTTCATCCCATATACACTATAAAAAGGAGACAAATATCTAAAAAAATAGAAAAGAATATAAAAAAAATTAATGAAGAGGCAAGTTCTTTATGCCACTTTGCCAAGTACTTGGCTGGTCACTTTTGGCTGGCTTTCTCTTTTTAGTTTTCACATATTACATCTCATCAAAGTATTTTCATTAAAAACTAAGTGAACATATGGACCACATTCAAGTCTCAGCTGGAGTATTTACACCATTAGCTTTATAGTTATGTTTGTATGGTGTACACAATTTATATGGCATTTATATATACAATTTATATCAGTTACGAAACATAGAATCAAAGAGTTGGAAGGGGCCATACAGACCATCAAGTCCAACCCCCAGCCCAATGCAGGACCAGCCTAAAGCATCTCTGACAAATATTCGCCCAGCCTCTTCTTGAAAGCTGCCAGTGAAGGGGAACTAACCACCTTCCTAGGCAGCTGATTCCACCTTTGAACCACTCTGACCGTGAAAACGTTTTTCCTAATATCCTGCCGATACCTTTCTGCATGTAATTTAAACTTGTTGCCTCGGGTCCTATCCTCTGCTGCCAACTGGAACCGCTCCTTGCCCTCCTCCAAATGACAGCTTTTCAGATATTTAAAGAGAGCAATCATGTCCCCCCTCAATCTCCTCTTCTCCAAACTAAATTTTCCCAAGGCCCTTAGACTTTCCTCATAGGACTCAGTCTCCAGACCCCTGATCATCCTCATCGCTCTCTTCTGTACCCTCTTGATTTTGCCCACATCCTTTTTGAAGTGAGGCCTCCAGAACTGCACACAGTACTCCAGGTGCAG
Source organism: Gekko japonicus (assembly GCF_001447785.1). Classification (NCBI taxonomy): domain Eukaryota; kingdom Metazoa; phylum Chordata; class Lepidosauria; order Squamata; family Gekkonidae; genus Gekko; species Gekko japonicus. Next base: position 33,206 of record NW_015163703.1, on the reverse strand, counting down.
CCTGACTGAGGCAGTATACAGAGGGGCTATGACCTCCTGCGATTTCAATGCTATAGCCCTTTTAATACAACCCAAGACTGAATTAGCCTTTTTTTCCCACTGCATCACACTGACTGCTCATATTTAGTTTACATATTTAGCATACATCATAATACTGATTTATTGTTCCACAAATAACACTGAAAAATGAATACATTCTATGGAGAAAATCAGTACTGTTATACAAAAATTATATACAACAATAATTGTTTGGATTTCCTCTAAGGTTCTTAGCCTGAGGATTGCAACGAGCAGAAGACTCTTCTGTGGAGGAGATGTGAAGTGAGCCTCAGAAGTAATGTCATTGCATCCCTGGCAATGCTCTAGCATTCAGCCAAAACTCTATGGTTTAACTATAGAATTTGGGGTGAATGCTAGGGCATTTCCCAATGAGATGAGATCATTTTCATGTTTCACAAGAAGTAATGTGAGCATATTCCCCACAATTCCAATTCCTGCATCTCTCCCTGCAATTTTCCTCTGCTGCCCCATGGCATGTACAGTTGCAAGGTGTTGGAGGTTTCCCACCAAAATGATTTCCCACTGATTTGTACAAGAGATTTTTGTATTGAAGCAGCAAGGATAAATACTTCAAAACACTTCCTACTATTAGTTGGAAGTTGTCTGCTGAACTAAAAGCTCTTCTTATTTTGATTTTCCTCAACTATAAAACAGTCTTTCTTACTACTTTGTTCTTTAATAGCTCTTCTTGGCTATCATGAAAATTCCTGTTGCTCCTAGTTCCATATACATTTCCCATACCACACAGACCTGTGATAAGCAGAAGGAATTTTGTTTCGGAATCTCATATTTGGAATGATAAAAAGTATCTAAACAATATAAAGTCATGTCCTCTGTCAAAAATAGTTGGAAGCATCAAAGATAACCTAAGGCTAGCTCTACATTAAAGCTAACTGAGGCAGGAGCCTTAGGTGGCAGATTTTGGGGGGCTGGGAGGACAATGTCCAATGCCCTGCTTCCTATCACAAGCTTCCTGTTCTGCCCTTCTGAAACAACCTCCTACAGTACTTTGTCTTCCTAAATATGGTGTAGCTCATGACTGAGTGAGGAGGCAAACAGGATTAATTGTTCTGGCTCCTGGGCAGGGTAGTGCTGGTGGCAGCAGCTGGTCTCAGCACCATTGGCTGAGCCAGCACTTGATAGTCAAGTCATGTCACAGAAAAGGCAGAAGAATAAATTCAGTTAAAAATCAGAAAAGGGGTTTTTTTTTGGGGGGGGAGGTGGAGTTTACAGTCTTTCCACTTTAAATCAATGCAAAATTGTTCTATTTATCATTATAACCCACTCTGAGCCCTGCAGTGCAGGGGGAGGGTGGGCAAAAATCCAAATAAATAAATAAATAAAACTATTTTATATACGACAAAAGTTCTTTATGAAAACTTTTTTTAACAGAACAAAGCTTAAAGGTTTGCCATGCATTTTAGAAAAGAAATAAATATCTGCCATTCCAGACAAAATACTGCATTTTGGATGATCAAAAGGGTCATTAGACTTGTATGTGAAATTCACACCCAACAGACCAGGCTGAAATGTTAAGAAAGACTGTTATATAAGCAATGACTTTGGCTAGACCCAGCTGGAACTTCTCATTGAAAGCCTGCTGTTCAGGCATCTGGTGCTTATTATTCTATAGCTAAATAGTCACTTGGGAGGCAATGACTTAGTCAGAAGAACTAGATTACTCATTCAATTATGGGTAGACCATAATGTTCTATAGCAGCTTTGTACCATTTCACACTGAAGATCCCAGGACTTTTACTTACATTATTTTTGAGTAGCCACAAATTGTAGGAACCTCAATCATATGTGGAATGTAATCATTTACGTTATCAGCAGCTGAAGGAGCATGTGGTACTTACACCAAGTTCACACAAATGCTAACTATATACTTTAATGGAAGTGCTCCTGAATAATGGTGGTGTAGTTCAGTAGTTTAAGACCCTAGTGCTGCATGATGGAGTGAGCTCCCGTCTCTGGCTCCAGCTCCTGCCAACCTAGCAGTTCGAAATCAAGAAATTGCAAGTAGATAAATAGGTGCCAATTTGGTGGGAAGGTAACAGCATTCCGTGTGCCTCGGCATTTAGTCATGCCAGCCGCATGACCATGGAGATATCTTTGGACAGCGCTGGCTCTTTGGCTTGGAAACAGAGATGAGCACCACCCCCTAGAGTCAGATTCGACTAGCTTTCGAGCAAGGGAAACCTTTACCTTTTTATTAAAGAAAGATAAATGTGTCTATGCTACTTCTAAAGAATCCAGCATGCAAACATTTAGTTCTCAAGAGCCATCTACATGTTTCAATTCTATTTGTACTTATATAATATGCAATATTGACTCATAGAATCATAGAGTTGGAAGGGATCTCCAGGGCCATCTAGTCCAACCCCTTGCACAATACAGGAAATTCAACAAATACCTCCCCCTCCACACCTGCAGTGACCGCTGTTCCACGCCCAGAAGATGACAAACAAAACAGCTGCAGAATTGCTTCCTAACCCCAAAGTGGCAATCAGCATTTCCCTGGGCATGTAAAAAATAGCCACAAGAACTAAGCACTGAGGCAACCCTTCCTGCCCTCCCTCTCATGATCTGCCTAAGTTCACAGAATCCACATTGCTGTCAGATGGCCATCTGTTTCTGTTTGAAAACCTCCAAAGGAGAGCCCAACCACTTCCCAAGGAAGCCTGTACCACTGAGGAACCATTCTGTCAGGAAGTTCTTCCTAATGGGGGGCAGGGCATCACGGGTGGATGGTAGATGCGGTGGCAAAGAGCTCCCGGTCCCAACTCACTTCTGTGAATATTTATAGCCTTTGGAGACACAATTTTTTCTCCCTTTGTGATGGGCAAATCGTTTTTCCCCAAATTGAAATTGGCTCCAGTAGTGCCAAACACTTCTTTTCTCTCTGAAGAGAGTAATCAGGTCTCGCAAAACAGACCGGGGATCGAGGAAAAAATGGCCGCTGTAACGTCCATGGAACACTCTGGTGAGGAACTGCTTAAAAAACTGACCTAATGGGGCTCTAACACTTTTGAGGAATCTATGTCTAAAAAAATTAAGAAAATAATTGAGCCTTTAACGGCGAAATTGAAGGACCTCACTTTTTCCTTCCAAGAAATCGGAAAGACAGCCGACTCAGCACTTCAGCTGGGCTACTCTGTACAAGACACAACAAAGCCCTTAGAAAAAGACTGCAGTGAACTTAAATTTAAAACTACATGCGTAGATGACATCTCTCATCGTAAGAATTTGAAATTCCATGGTTTTGAACAAGCAGATAGAAAATTCATCAGACCTTTGCGTCTTTTTATTTAAATGGCTGTCCTCTGTGGTGAGATTGAGGAGGGTTGAGGAGTACCTCCTTTTTATTGACTTTGCTTATAGAATGGGCTCCCTTGCTAATCTTAAAATCAGACCCCCCAAAAGACATTCTAGCCTCGTTCTCTGCTCTTTATGTAAAGAGGAAAATCATCTCTGCGGCCAGAGAAAAAGGCTATTTGCTGTTTAAACAGGTAAAGGTAAAGGTTCCCTTGCTCGAAAGCCAGTCAAATCCGACTCTAGGGTTGCGGTGCTCAACTCCGTTTCAAAGCTGAAGAGCCAGCGCTGTCCGAAGACATTTCCGTGGTCATGTGGCCAGCATGACTAAACACCAAGGTGCACGGAATGCTGTTACCTTCCCACTGAAGTGGTACCTATTTATCTACTTGCAATTTCTTGCTTTCGAACTGCTAGGTTGGCAGGAGTTGGAACTAGAGACGGGGGCTCACTCTGTCATGCGGCACACTCCAGTCTCAAACTGCTGAACTACTGACCTTCCACAGCCTACAGTTCAGCATCTTAACCACTTGAGCCACTGCAGCTCCATTTGCTGATAAGCAAATACAAGTATCGCAGGACATATCCTCTGAAACCCTATCTTTGAGACAAGAACTGAAACCTATAACATCTAAGCTGAGGAAACTGAACATCTCCTACAACTGGGTGGGAGGAGGAATACTGAAAGCTAAACATCAAGGGAAAATATATTTTGTCAAAGACTATGCTACTGGGAACAACCTTTTGTGGCAACTGAATGTGGAGCCTACTAGTGAACAACTGAAGAAATCATTCAAGAGAAAGCTGGAACAACCGGCCACTCCTCACAAGGGAAAGCAAAATCCCTATACCTGCTTCCAGCTAATTAGACTCAGAGGGGGTTTCTGTTTCGCTTTAGTCTATAAGTAGAGGAAATCTCTTCATATATATAATGATTAAGTTTCCTTAAGTACTTCTTTCTCTAACTGCTCCATCCCATGCATAATCTTATAAACCTCGATCATGTCACCCCTCAGCCGTCATTTCTCCAAGCTAAAGAGCCCCAAGTGCTTTAACCTTTCTTCATAGGGAAAGTGTTCCAACACTTTTATCATTCAAGTTGCCCTTTTCTGCACTTTTTCCAATGATATAATATCCTTTTTGAGGTGTGGTGACCAGAACTGTACACAGTACTCCAAATGAGGTCACACCATTGATTTATACAGGGGCATTACGATACTGGCTGATGTGTTTTCAATTCCCTTCCTAATAATCCCCAGCATAGCATTGGCCTTTTTTTATAGCAGTCACACACTGTCTTGACACTTTCATTGAGCTATCTACTATGACTCCAAGAACTCTCTCTTGGCCAGTCTCTGCCAGTTTGGACCCCATCAATGTGTATTTATAGTTAGGATTTTTTGCTCCAATGTGTATCACTTTGCACTTGGCCCCATTGAACCCCATTTGCCAAACTGATGCCCACTCGCCCATCCTCGACGGATCCCTTTGGAGTGCCTCACAATCCTCCCCGGTTCTCACTAAAGAACAGATGGGGGAATGAATGCCAGAAAAGGCCTTCTCCGCTTTAAGACCTCCTTGGGACAAAGCATTTCTTCAAGAGTGAGTTAAAAAAAAAAGGAACTTGTTAACCAAATTGCCTTGATTCTGATTGATATTTGGGGAAATTAAGGGCAAAATAGGCAAAATAAGGGAGAAAGCACCAGTATATACAGGGGTCCCGCTTTTTCCCAGCTCACCAGGAATAGACTCAGAGGCACGTTTCAATATAAAATGATTTCCTTTACTGTAGATTCTTCACAAGCATACAATATCACAAACACACTCACAATTATACAATTCTAAGAAACGTAGATAGAGGAAGATAGCACTTTCACATTAGCAGGATGTTTTGTTGATGGGTAATACAGTTACCTGTCTATGACAGGATGGAATGATCCTTAGGGGAAAAAGTGAGGGAGACTATAAGGAAATGGGGTCATGTCTTAGGCCAGCACAGACATGTGGACAGGCTCTTGGGTAGCTAAACCAGAGTCAGTGAGATAGAGAGGGGTTAGATGCAGTGAGAGAGCAAGAGAGCGAGCACATGGCTGGGTGTCCCTTTTAAGGGGGGGGCTTGGGGGGCTGTGCCCGGCTGGCATGAGGAGGGAAAAGGGTCTGAGGCTGGGAGTCCCTATATCTTGGCAGAATTCTAATCTCAGTGAGAGCTGGGAGGCAGTATTTCTCCCCAGGAATACAGCCCGTGCCACCTCCTGGAAAGGTGATATTCCAGCCATCTCAACAGCAGCTTTAAGTAATGGAAGTCTTGCAAGGGCTAGATATCTCACCTAGGCTTTCATTTGGGGAAAAAAGCTTTTTACCAGTGACTATGCCAGAATGGAGGGGTGGTTCTTAGCAAGAGATGTGTGGAAGAGCAGGAGGAGCTTTCAGTTGTTATTTATGCAAAGATTAGGGGGAATTACATATTTTCCTTGTGTCTGCTTCCAAATGCCTTGAAGCTATTGTTCTGAAATGATGGTAATATTATACTTCTGCTTCCTTATATCAGATGAGCATACAGAATTTAAACACTGTGATTCCAAGTAAGGTTTGAAAAGTTCCACTGCTCTGTACTGTTGATAAGCATAATAATGACAATAAAGAAAAGAATTAAAGTCTAAAAAAACCCCACCTTTCTCCAAAAGGGTGCACATCTCTAAACTGAGATGGGTATTCATATTTCTTTCTCCCATGAAATCCATTAATATGTATAGTATCACTGCTTGCAGTATAAAATATTAATTTCCCTCATTTAATTTAAAATGCACTCTTGTTTGGCAAATCTTACTCTGTTACTCTAAGATTCATTGTAAAGTCAATGTATGCTATACAAATGTAAGATGGAGAGAATTTGTGCTCGAATTATTGTACTTTGGAGAAATCCCACAGACATAAATGAAATGATTGCTGAGTAATTTTGTTTAAGGTCACAGGTGAATATTTTTTAATATTACCAGAAATCTATTCTTAGAAACAAATAAGCATCATTTTAAATCTGATTCTGAAATGGTGTCACACCAAGAAGAAGAGCTATGGTTAGGATACAGAATATAGACATCTTTCTATCCAAACAAGAGCATCATTGAGGAAAGAGAGCAGTTCCTCCACTAGCAGGAGGTCAAGGATTGAAGGGAAGAAATGGCTGAGAAGATTAGGATTTATTCTCCAGGTCAGATTACTAAAGAAACTCAGAATTATAACATTTGCCTTTGCCATATTTTGATAAATGCTAGGCAATGCAAACTGTGATTTGCATAATTACAAACATAAGTGTTTATAAGCTAATGCCACAAAAAACCATGATGGGTGCACGCTGGTGTTAGTAGGGAACATAAACACAGTGGTGATTCCAGATACCTGGCAGAACTGTCATTATCAACAGATATATGCATTACTTGCCAAAAAGGTGCAGCAAGGACAAAACAGATTGCAGAGGCAGTGATTTTGCTCTGTATGTCAAGGTGGCACTAAGTGTAATGCATTAGAAACTTAAGGAGGAACAATTTCAGCCAGAAAATCACTGTGCATATGAATACAAAACCCAAAAAGCAATATGTACCAAGGTCATACTTTTCATCCAGCCACTGATTAAAGCTCTGATGGTGTCTTGGAAATTGAGAAAGAGAGGCAGTGAAAAGAGGAAATGTGATAATTGGTGACTTCAATTATCCTCACATTGATTGGGTAACTGCCCATTTATATCATGACAAAGAGACAAAATATCTAGCTATGATAAATGATTGTGCCTTCAAAGAGCTATGCACAATGGAGCTGACAAGACAGGAGGCACCCGTTGATTTAATACTGAGCAGTGCCCAGAAAGGGATTTAATTGTTGGTGAAACATATTAGGAACAGCAACCACAACACTATCAGAAGTGGGAAATTTCCCAGAAAGTCTAATGCAGGCATATTTCACTTTTTGAGGGAATTTCCCCAAAATGAAGGAAGTTAAAAGATTAATTAATTAAAAGTAAGATTGAAGAAGATAGTCAGCAAGATCAAATCCCTCCAGTATGCTTGGAGGTTACATAAAGTGACTAAAATTCAGGCTCAGGGGAAAGGATGTCACTGATTAGAAAGGGAAATAAACTGAGAAGATGCCAGCACAGTTAAATGCTAGTGCCAAGGAGGTTATAAAAGGCAAGATGGCTATGTTTAAGAAGTGGACATCTTTCCCAAAGGGCAAAGATACCCAGTCCCCAAACTCTGCCAAATAAATGCTATCTGTTCAGAAAGAATTGAGGAACCAATCTGTAAAAGAATACAAAAATCTTAATTGATTGAACGAATATCAGTGGATAGAGGGAGGACACAGATCTTGTAGATGATAAAAATGCATTATTAGCATTGTGGAAAATGCTGTTGGAGAAACCCACAGGACTACTGCTTTGTTTTACCTATTGTTAAGCCATAGTTTTCCAAGGTTCTTTGAGTGCACATTTAGTAGAAAACAGACTAGACATCCTCTAAATATATGCATGAGTTACATGGAGAGACAGACAGACCTTGGTAGATGTCCTGAGTTTAGAGCCCCAGATTCTGTCAAATATCGCTTGCAACCCATGTCCTATTTATCACAGCTTGATACTCACAAGTTTAGGAAAACCTTCACATTAACCAGATGTGAGGCTTTCTCCTCCGTGAGGCTTGAGGGCAGATTCAAAAGGATCCCTACTGAATGTAGACTTTGTCGATGCAGCTCAGGAGAGATAGAAACTATTGAGCACATGATGCTCAGATATAACTGGTATAACAAGATCCATGACAAATATATTATTCCTCTTATAACAGATATGGTGGGACAATCAGGTGCTGAACAGTGTAACCGATTGTTAATTGATGGGAACTGGACAATTACTGAAACTGAGGCAAAATTTTGGGTAGCATGCTATTGCATCTAAAATACATGATTAAATATATAATAATAGTTGCCTAATAGTCTCTGTTTTATGTTCTTCTTTTACTTTTACGCTCAACTGTCACAGCTTGATACTCACAAGTTTAGGAAACTTGTGAGTATTTTACTGTCCTAAATTCAGTTATATGAATGTTATGAATGCTATACTTAAGCATGTGTGTTCTATGACTTGTTGTCATAATAAATGCCTGACTGACTGACTATATGCATAAGTTATGTATATGTAAGAAAATGATAACTAGGCAATATCATTAAAAAAAATCCTTAGCATACTTAAGCATTTTTTACCATAAAAAATAAAGAATGCAAAATTGCTGAGTTTTCAAGCTCTATCAAACATTTCATTGGAAGACTAAGATGCAAGGAAGGGGAAAAGTAACTTACATAATTAAAACTCCAAGCATTACCAGTGAAATTATCTCATGCATCCAGATGTCAATGCGATAGTGGTTCTCTCTCCAATCTAATGAGCTTTAATGATTATTGCAAAGTTGTGCAAGATAAATCACATAAATTACTGTGAAGTGGCTGCAGGGTAAAAGTTTGGAATGGCATTTCAGTGCAGCCCCTCAGGGAGATACATATTGATGTTGTTACACAGGAGTACACTTTACAAATAAAACCTTAAAATTCCATTGACACTGATTGGGCTGCCAGCATAGTAAAGGAGGCTTTGCAAAAAGTAAGGTATCCAAAGACATGAATTTGGGTGAGCACTTGGATGGATAATATTTGTTCAGAGAGGGAGTAAGAGACATTTCTCTCTCCAGCATGAACATCAGTTTTTCTGCATGAGGCCCACTGTAAGCCATTATTTTACTGACAATGTGACTTATCAAGGGAAAAAATTGGCAGTATCCATTTTTGCCCAGTAAAATATGGATCAAAATGGCATGGGTTCATTTGCTTTATGGGGAAGATTTTATTTTGTGAGGGGGCAGATGTGCAACAATGTTCAAAGGCCTACTGTTAGATTCTGATTACAAAAGAAAGTACATATAAGGGGCTTGTCTGTGATTATTTTTATAAGCTGCAAGGAATTCACATTTGAATTATTACCCCCCCCATTTTAACTTCATAACTATTATGAGGTAGTTTAGACAGATCAGAGGTAGTTTAGACAGATCTGCCCCAGTGAGCTTTGTGACAGAGTAGAGACTTTATCAATGGACTTCAATAAGGAGATTCCTAGGAAAGAGGATTTCAGCTCATTTTACACTGACTCATTCCCTTAATTTTTGCAAAGGAGGGAGGTCAAGTGTCTTCAGCTGCAAATTCTACTTTCCAGTAGCAAGTATGAACATAAGAACATAAGAGACGCCAATGTTGGATCAGGCCAAAGGCCCATCCATTCCAACACTCTGTGTCACACAGTGGCCAGAAATACCAGGTGCCATCCGGAGGTCCACCAGTGGGGCCAGGACATTAGAAGCCCTCCCACTGTTGACCCCCCCAAGCACCAAGAAGACAGAGCATCACTTGCCCCATAGCCCCTATCTATACCTTGTGGCTAACAGCATATTGTGGCTAATAGTATGCAAAGAGACTGGGCTGTATGGCACAATAATGAACTAATCTGTAGATCAGCTCACCCAGTTCACTTACCTTCAGTTATGGTAACTTCACCCGGCAAACTCATTCCTATTAAGTTCAGGCCTGTACCTACCTGGGGCATATGGAGACAATGCCTGCTTAGAAAGATGTCCTACCTACTCTCTGGTTGTGGTCAGATGTGCCACTTACCGCATTGGCAATGTGCTCCTGATTTCATCTGGTGCTTTTTAGATTGTGCCAAGTCAGGATGGTATGAGCAGACCATCCCAATGGCTTGAGTACGCTTGCACGAACAAACAATGAAAGATGTGGATGGCTGATGTTTCAAACATTGGGACCAGACTTTCCACAGTGTCAGAATACTCTGACACAGAGACGAGGCAGGACAGGTTGCCTACGACTGGAGAACCATTCACAGATTGAGAGGGTAAGAGAATTGGATTCACTTCTGGAAATGCTATCGGTTGAAATAGTGGGCCCAAAAGGAAGCTTAACACTGGGAGTTTGTTATCGCCCACTAGATGAAAAGATAGAGGAGGGTTATAAAATGAAGAATGAATTAAAGATAGCAGCTAGATGAAATAACTGAGTCATAATAGGTGATTTTAACTATCCACACATTGATTGAGTGAATATGTGTTCAAGTTGGGGAAAAAGAGATTGAGTTTCTAGAAACTCTCAATGACTGTGCTATGGAGCAGATGGTCACAGAACCCACCAGGGGAGAGGTGATCCTGGATTTGCTCCTAAGTAATGCCCAAGACCTGGTGAGAGATGTAAAAGTGATTGCACCACTTGGTAACAGTGACCATAATGTTATTGAGTTCAACATTTGTAGGAATAGGGAGTTGCCCAAAAAGACCAACACAACCCCTTTTAACTTTAAAAGAGATAACTTCTCTGATATGAGGGGACATGTGAGGAAAAAATTAAAGGAAAAGTAGAAAGGGTCAAAACCATTGGGGAAGCTTGGAGACTATTTAAAACTACAATCCTAGAAGCTCAGAAAAAATACATATACCACAAGTTAGGAAAGGCAAAAATAGGTATAGAAAAAAGCCTGCATGGTTAACAAACAAAGTAATGGAAGCTGTAAAAGGTAAGAAGGATTCCTTTAAGCAGTGGAAAACTAGTCTCAGTGAGGTTGATAAAAGGGAACATGGGATGTGGCAAATAAAATGCAAGTCTGTGATCAGCAGGCAAAAAAGGAATATGAGGAGCATATAGCAAAAAACATAAAGACCAACAATAAAACTGTCTTCAAATACATTAGAAGCAGGAAACCAGCCAGGGAGGCAGTGGGGCCCTAGGATGACTAAGGGGTAAAAGGAGTAGGGAAATGGCTGTGAAGCTGAAGGCATTTTTTGCCTCTGTCTTCACTGTGGAAGATGAGAAATGCTTGCCCACTCCAAAACCACTGATTTCGGGAGGGGTGTTGAAAGACCTGAGTCAGATTGAGGTGACGAGAGAGGAGGTCCTACGACTGATAGACAACTTAAAAACTAATAAATCATCAGGCCTGGATGGCATACATCCGAGAGTTCTGAAAGAAGTCAAATGTGAACTTGTGGATCTCCTGACAAAAATATGTAATCTTTCATTAAAATCTGCTTCCATTTCTGAGGTCTGGAAGGTAGCTAATGTCACTCCCATCTTTAAAAAGGGTTCCAGAGGAGATCCGGGAAATTACAGGCCAGTCAGTCGACATCGATGCCAGGTAAGTTGGTGGAAACTGTTATTAAGGAAAGAACTAGTAGGCACATAGATGAACAAAAACTATTGAGGAAGACTCAGCATGGGTTCTGTAAGGGAAGATCTTGTCCCTTGGCCTCATATGCACAGCCAGTTAGATCTTCAGAACCATTTTCTCATTCTTGGTACGATGTTGGATGTTTTGAAGCTAAAAGACATCTGAGATACGTTTTCAAACAGCTGTGCTCTGGCACTTATCCCTGGACTTTTCATAGATATAGAGAATTGAAGAAGGATTGTCAAAGGCTGCTTACCCAAAAGAAGCATGCCTTTGCCATGGAAAAATGGTTTCAACTACTTAGAGTGATCAAGTGTACTGACCATAAAACCTTCTGGAAATTGGTCTCTGTTGTGGCTGCATGGAGCACGCGGTCTCCCAAACAGCCAGAGCTTCGCTCCCAGAAACAATAGGCACAGAGGATCCTAGGAGCAGCCTATTGGCTAATCTGGATCCTCAAGGATACCTATCAGATGGAGTTTAATGTAAATAAGCCAATCATGGGTATATGGGGGTGTGGGGGGTGTTTGTGGGGGTGCATTTAAGCATCCTTTGGGCTTGTCCTTGTATCTCAAGTTCTTGAAATCACTAAGTAAAGAATGAGCTGAAATCACTCAATGATGTGTCAGTCTCAGTACTTTATAGTCTCTGGCTCAAAAAATGTATTTGGGCCATGTATATCCCCTAAAATTTAAGTAAATTTAAGTAAGAATCAGAACATGCTTCTTTTCTGGAAAGGTTGAAAGAAAGAACTGATGCAAGTTTTGATGAATCACATAATTAAAGGGGGAAATAATTATGCATTGAACCATATGAACACCAGTTGAGCAGTGAATACAAGTAAGGGAGGGTATATTATATGAAATTTGTCCAAAAATAGGTAAAATGAGGATAAATGTCTGGATTACTGAAGATAAATGAAGCCTTTCCTCTGTATTCTTGTGAAGCAGGGGTGGGTGGGGGAAGGTCAGGTTGAGAAATTAGTGCAAAGAAATTTCCCTTGAAGAAATAGTGACATCTTGTAGTTCATTGGTTTGTATACAAAGTAACAAATACAGGTAGAAACTGCAAAACATTGTGGGGAGAGGGGGAAGAAAGAAGAAGTCCTTTCATATCCTCCCCTTTCCCCTTTTTCCATCCTACCTAGCTGGATCTTGTTTGAACTGAGGAGAGCATATGTGTCCTCCTTCAGTTACCCTGCTTCATATAGCCTTCAGGGACTTCTACACAGGGGGCTGGAGTCAGACTATGGGAGGAAACCTAAGCAGCTATACACAAAAGTAAACCCCATTTTGGTGAACTGGACTTATTCCCAGGAAATTGTTCTGAGGATCACAGACTGAAGTTTTTGTAATTTCATGCCTTGTCCCACCACTGCAGCCCATGAAATGAGGAAGGACATGAAGGTTGTCTTCAGTGAGAAGCAGAATTGTTGGAAATTGCTAATTTAACTGGATCCAACCAATTGACTCACAGCATTTCTGTTGACATTTCATCTGACAAAATAAATTCTGTGAACAGGTAGTGAAGTTTTAATCATTTTTATGTAGCTATGTCTAAGTAGAACTCATGTGAGTTAGGCCAAAAGCTATCTCTAATTTTAGAAATCAGCCCTGGAACATGTACATAATAAAGATGCTTGTCTGAGTATGTGTAGAACTATTTCCACCAGTAAGCAGTGTTGCTTGGAACAGCAAAAATCCTGCAAAGATACCTCTGCAATTCCCAAGAACTGTATTTGGAATTGCAGAACATCATCTACCAGTCAAATATCTGACCGTGACAATTCATTAACAACAACACTACTAGCCCAGAGAAAAGCCTCTAAGCAGCTTACAACGTAAAAGATGACAAAAACATAAAACACAATCAAAGTTATTAACAATTAATAAAATATTTAAAACCCAGCATTAAAACCCATACTACAGAGTTGTTCCAGACCAGCCATTTACTCTGCATGGATACAGCTGGATTCAAACTGAATCTTTTCAGATAAGCAGTTTCCAGATTGGTGTTCCCCACAAACCACTTAAATCTGGCCCCTGCCACACGGCAGGGAAACCACGAGGCAAAAGCGCGGCTAATAGAGCCGCTCCAACGTTGAGACGCTGCGGCGGGATCCCACGGATCCCCACGGATCCACGGCCAGCGTTGCTGCGGCCCTTCAGAAAGAACCACCTCGGGAGTTGGTTCTTTTTTGGCGCGGAGCAACGCTGGAAGGGACGGAACCAGGACGGATCCGGCACGTTCCCCAGATGTTGAGGTGGGATCGCGTCCGTTTGCTCCGCCCCTGTTCCGTCCCGCTCCCGTCCCAGCTGGGCTCGTATGAACGGGGCCTCTATGTGCTAGTGCCTGTAAGAACTTCTCAAACTGGGCTGGGGGAGCAGCATTAGGAAAGAGAAGGATTAATAATTTCTCCTTTTGCCTGTTCCTGCCCTCTTGCAAATTGCTGGCCTTGATGCTATTTTGCAGGAAAGGTGCAGGGCACAGCTGGAGGTATATTTCTATCCTTGAGCAAGTATTAGTTCACAAATGATATGTGGCAAAACACGTATTAGCACACAGCCTCCCCCCCAAAAAATAATAAAAAGAAGGATACTGTCGTACCTGAAAAGGAAAGCTAGACATTACCCCTCAGCACCACATTAGACTGGGGAGATAGGTACATTTACTTTGGAATTGCTTTATTTCCTTCTAGAGGACTATTACAGAAGGAATACACTGTGTATTTTTGCATGTGTTTCTCAGTGTAACCAACTAATAATGAAATCTATTTCAGTAATGCTATGATATGGGCTAGAAGATCATGGATGCATTGTGATTTCACCCGACATTATTAATTAATTCTGTGGTTCTTGAGTTTCTCTCCCCAGAATGCACTGGCATGGCTCATAAATTTCTGTGTAGTGTGTGTGCGTGTGTGTGCGCGTGTGCACATGTACATACATACACTTTACTTTATATCAACAGGTGAAACTTGGCTAGTTTGTATCCTAATTGTGCTCTCTCTATTCACAGCACTGAATTTTGCATAAATAGCCCGTAAATATTCTGCTAAATGTATCCCAGAACAATTCTGCATGCAATTTTGTGATCTTAGTTTACTGTTATCTAAAACAATCTTTCTACAGCAAATGTGCAAAGCTTCATTTCCCCATAATTTGAAATGATAAAACTTTCAGAGTGCCTTGTATCATATTTCAACAATGAACATTTTCTACTTCATTGAATAATCTTAGGTTTTTAACAAGACAGAAATACCATCCCCAGCAAAACAAGACATCAAGATACTTCTGTGAAGATAATTTAATTTTAAACTTGTTCATCACTCATTCTTGATTGCAATTAGACTTTAACTGATTAGATACCATCTGTTGTCTAAACATCCTGAGGTAGTCTGAAGAAATACATTTCTACGGGGGGCAAATGATCCCAAAACAGCTTGTTCATCACTGCTGTGGATCCTGGTCTTTTAACCTTGTAACAACAACAAAAATAATTGTCGTTGTTTTTCAAATCCACCATGGGAAAGTAATTTTTTTTTAAAAAAAATCATATATCTGAAAAATCCATTTGCATTAAAGAATGAGAGATATTTAAACATTTTCTTCCCAAAGCATGTTAATTTTTGCACTTCCAGGAAATGGGAATCAGATGTAACTAGAATGTCTGAATGGGTGGTTTCCAAATAAGATGGTTTCCAAATTAAATTTCTCTTGAACATACATTAATGTTGCACTTATTCTGTGGTTGTTAGTTTGCACATGGCCCCATGTTAGCAGCCAGACCCCTCCTTCCACTGAGGAGTTTTAGAGTTAAAAGATCCAGAAACACCTAATGCCCTAAGTACAGGGCACTGCTTGGGCCAAAGTGGAACAAGATGGATGCCAGTCAGACATAAGCCTGGGAAATCAGTTGAAAGGCATGTGTCAGAGTAGCTAAATGGGTACTCTCTCCTCCTTGCCCTGGAGAGATGTAGGACTTTAGGACAATGATTCACCCAGGACATATTAATTCACTCAGTATAATCCCATCAACACCCCAGCCTAACTTTCCCTTCACCCATTACCCCTTTTAAGCAGCAATTAATCAACCCTTAAGTCTATTTTCCTTTCCAATTACCCTTCCTGTCTGGTGCTTGTAGAGCTCTCAAACCTCTCCCATTTCTTTGTCTACCTCTGGTAGAACTATCAACTCATTGTCTTCTGGCAGTGATTCATCCTGCCGCAGGGTATGTTTTGTCCTATAAATATGTCACCATGCTCCCCCAGCAGTGTGTGTGTGTTCTTGGATCCTTTACACACTCACTTGTGTTTCGGCCTTCTTGCTTTTGCTTCCTGAAATGCTGGCTGTTTCCTTCCTCAACTTGCTGCTTCCACAGGCTTCTTCAGGATCAGCGAATATCACCCTTCCCCTAAACAGCTTTCCCCTTTCCTCCCTGCTTTTCCTAGTTAGCTTTTGTATGTATTTATTGTGTGTGTGTCCTCTTGTTTTTATGTTTTTTAAACAAAAAACCTATAGGTTGAACAACTACCTGGTTATTTCTGAGAATTCTCATAGGGACAAATCTTCATATACATGTGGAAATTCTAGTCATTTACATCTTGCCCATCTCTAAGCTAATTCCCCCAAATTAAGATGAAACAACCTATTTTGGGTAACACCCATGTACAATACAAATAGTTAGAATTAAAAATAATTAGTAGGCACATTGATGAACAAAAACTATTCAGACAGACTCAGCATGGGTTCTGTAAGGGAAGATCTTGTCTCACTATCCTGTTAGAGTTCCTTGAGAGAGTGAACAGACATGTGGACAAGGGGTCCCAATAGATGTTGTTTACCTTGACTTCCAGAAAGTTTTTGATAAAGTTCTCCATCAAAGGCTCCTAAGTAAGCTCAATAGTCACAGGATAAAATGACAAATCCTCTTGTGGATCAAAAACTGGCTAATGAATAGGAGACAGAGAGTAAGTATAAATGGGAAATTTTCTCAGTAAAGGGTGGTAAGCAGTGGGGTACCACAGGGATCAGTATTCAGTCTGATGCTTTTTAACTTGTTCATTAATGATTTGGAGTTGGGAGTAAGCACTGAAGTGGCTAAATTTGTGGATGTCACAAAGTTGTTCAGGGTGGTGAAAAGCAGGGGGGATTGTGAGGCACTCCAAAGGGATCTGTTGAGGATGGGCGAGTGGGCATCAACATGGCAAATGGGGTTCAATGTGGCCAAATGCAAAGTGATGCACATTGGGGCTAAAATCCTAACCATAAATACACATTGATGGGGTCCGAACTGGCAGAGACTGACCAAGAGAGAGATCTTGGAGTCATAGTACATAATGAAAATGTTGAGACAGTGTGCGACTGCAATTTAAAAAAAGGCCAATACTATGCTGGGGATTATTAGAAAGGGAATTGAAAACAAATCAGCCAGTATCATAATGCCCCTGTATAAATCAATGGTGCAACCTCATTTGGAATACTGTGTACGGTTCTGGTCACCACACCTCAGAAAGGACATTACAGCACTGGAAAAAGTGCAGAAAAGGGCAACTGGAATGATATAAGGGTTGGAACACTTTCCCTATGAAGAAAGGTTAAAGCACTTGGGGCTCTTTAGTTTGGAGAAATGACAGCTGAGGGGTGACATGATCAAGGTTTATAAGATTATGCATGGGATAGAGCAGTTAGAGAAAGAAGTACTTTTCTCTCTTTCTCACAATAGAAGAACTCATGGGCATTCAATGAAATTACTGAGCAGTCGGGTTAGAACAGATAAAAGGAAGTACTTCTTCACCCAAAGAGTGATTAACACATGGAATTCACTGCCACAGGAGGTGGCGGCGACTACAAGCATGGACGGCTTCAAGAGGGAATTAGATAAGCATATGGAGCAGAGGTCCATCAGTGGCTGTTAGCCACAAGGTATAGATAGGAACTCACAGGCTGGGGCAAGTGA
>NW_015163703.1:0-15221 GCF_001447785.1 Gekko japonicus | reverse complement strand
AGCTGAAGCCTCCTGAGGCCCCGCTACGAAGGCAGGGTGGGGGGAAGAGCCGGGGGGACGGGGGGAAGCCACCGCCGCCGGCCGGCCAGCCGAGGAACAGCGAGCGGCGCGGGGAGGGGAAGAGCGAGGCCTGGGTGGCTGCATACATTTATATAGAACTTAAATTTACATTTAATATTTCACTTATATTTAAGTATCTTTATTGTATCTTTTCGACCAGTCACAGACTCAGCCAAATCTACCTCACAGGGTTGTTGTGCAGCTCAAAAGGGGGAGATGTAAGCTGCTTTGGTCCCCACTGTGGAGGAATACTGCACCTTTCCTCCTGGGGAATCATTGTTGCCAGCAGTGCTCCCTCTAAACTGAGTCAGTGTGAGCCAGCTTGCAGTTTTTTAGCCTCCATCTCACACCTTTTTGCTCCAGAGCAAACTGATTTATGCAGTAGCCAAATTGATCACTCACATGCTGGTAGCTCACAAAGCAGAATTGTTGCTCACAAGACTCCACAGCTTAGAGGGAGTGTTGGTTGCCAATCTCTAGGTGAGGGCTGGAGATCACTCAGATTAACTTGCTCTCCAGATGGCAGAGATCAGTTCCCCTGGAGAAAATGGTGGATTACATTTGACGGTATAAGAACCATGGAATGTTTTTTCCTTCATGTTGAAGTGCTTGCCATGATTTTATTTCTTCTTGTTTATCGATCACATACTCATAAGTTATATGTCTAATTTCTTTCTTGTATTTGTGTCACAGTAAAAGTCAACCGGGGATTTCAATTGTGAAGTTGGTGGATTTATTCTATTTATGCATTGAAACCGTATTCTTAATAGGCCTCTCAAAATATTGTTGCCATCTTGTATTTGAATTGTTTTTAGTGATTTATTATTCCATAAGTAATTTTGTATTACTTCTGTAATATCAAATATCTCCAATTTCACATTCCTTTGATTTGAGTTGGTAATCCAGTCTGACACCCAGACTAATGTGGCTGCTTGGCTGTATAGTTTGATATTTGGTACAGCTAAATCAACATTTTTTTTCATCCTGTAATATTTTAAATCTTATCCTTGGCTTCTTTCCATACAAAGTTGTTTATTATGTTCTGCCATTTTTAAAAGACCTTTGTATTTATATGAATTGGTAACACTTTTAACAAAAATTCAACTTTGATAATATATTCATTTTGACTGTAGAAATTCTTCCTAGCCATGAAATTTTCAATGTTCCCCATATTTGTAAATCTTCCATTTAAATGCCTTTGGAGCTCATCTCTGGGTTGTTCTTGTATTCTTCATTTTTACCCCAGAAATCCTAATACCCTGTCTAATTTTTATAGCCAATATTTCTATTGCCAGAATAAATGGTAGTGGTGATATTGGACAACCATGTCAGGTTCCTTTTGCTATTTTAATTTTTTCCATTAAAGAACCACTTATTAAAATTCTAGTGTTGATTTGTGTAAATACTTTGCATCTAGTTTAAAAATTCTGTCCCATAGTTCATATTTTGTAGAACTTTCATTAACGTTAACCAAGATACATTGTCAAAGGCTTTCTCTGCATCGAGGGACTTCCGGCGGATGTTGATTAGAATGCTCACACCAGACTCTGTCTCCACATTGTTTCAAACTAAAAGAATTTAAAATGCCTACCATAAATAATAATATAACTTCTAATCTTGAAGGCTGAGATGGGACGACTCAAGGGTCAAAAGAAGAAAACACACAGACCTCCACCAGCTGAGGAAGAAATGGATTTATCTAATGAAGACTCCCCCCCCTCCCTGCCACTTGAATCAGAAGGGGAGGAGGCTCAGGCCAGCAAAAGGAAACGCAAAGGTTGAATTTCAAAAAAACACATGCAAGATTTTTTTTACAGAACTGAAATAAGAAATTAAAAAGAACTCAAGAGTCTTATCACTCCAATGACTACAAAAATAGGCAATTTAACTAAGAGCATGGAAGAAATTAAAGCAGTTGCAGATTCAGCTGCAGCAGAAGTGAAAAATAACAAACAAGTTATCTTGGAGTTCTGTGATTATGAAACCTGGTCCAAAAGTAAGTTAACGTTATTAGAACTTAGAGTACATGAGCAGAAAATTAAAATTCGTGGGATTCCACCCAACTTTGAACTGAATACCAACCTAACTACAGCTTTAAATTCTTGGCTGAGTAGGGAGCTGAAACATCCGGGTACAGTGGTTATGACAGCATACAGACTAAACACTAGTAGAGCCGGGTCACCAGCCTTAAACTTGGATGTTATTGCAGAGATTGTGGACATTCAAACAAAAAAATTAATTTTAGAAACTGCTTGTAGCCAAAAAGGTTTTAAACTCGATGACATCACCTACATATTTCCAGATCTCCTGTATGAAATCTTGATGGCTCAAAGAAATATGCATCCAGTGGTACAGAGACTAATTGAACTAAAAATACCATATCGGTGGTTACCTCTGGGTCATCTCACAGTTACCCAAGGGGGAAGGACTTGGACGTCCCATGATGTACCTTTGGGAGAGGAAATGATTATGGCTACTACGCAGGCTGCCGGTGGCTCATAGGACTAGACTTGATAAGGATGTGAAATAGGCAGTGCTGGAATAAAAAACTTTTACTTAAATTTAAGTTGGGATTTTGCACAACGTGGGGAAGACTGTATGGGGAAGATCCCCAGCCCGCCAATGGCAAGACTCTTTTAGGGACTCCTTTGGGGAACCAAAGATTCCGGAGTGGGCAGAATGTCCTGAAGATAAACTAGAAGATAAAAATTTTGGTGTTCAGCAGTAATTCTTGCTTTCCTTTAATTGTAATAGTTACATAATAAAAGTATACATTAGAAGTGTAAAGAAATAAATTGACAAGTAATAATTAATAGCAATTGAAAAATTTAATTTGGGGTTAAGGGGGAGGGTAAGAAAAACAAAAGAGGTATGAATTGTATAATGATATATTTTTAGAACGTAGAAATAAATTTGTGCGAACGTTCCCAAAAAAATTAGGACAATAGATATATTAGAAATCAATTCAACTTGAGCATATTGTAGGCTATCCTTGACAAAATAGTTTAAATGTTATTCCTTCCTTTGTTATGACGTTTGGTATAAACCTGTATTATGGGAATTAAAAGGAAAATAAAATATTTTTTAAAAAAGCTTTCTCTGCATCCAAGAACACAAATGCCGTTTTCCTCCTTTTCTTCTTGAGTATTCAGTTGCATTCAACAAATATATAATATTACCTTTCATATATCTTCTTAGAATGAATCCCACTTGGCCCTCATGAGTTAAATCTCTCAGCCATGATTGTTGTAAAAAAATTATAATCCACATTTAATAATTAATGTGGTAATAATGGGTCATTCCATTCTTTGTGAATTAAAGTTATATTTGCTTCTCACCAAGTAGGTGGTATGTGCTTTCTCTCTTGTATTTAAGTAATTACTGTTTGCAAAGTTATCCCTAATATTTCTTCAAAGCGTTTATAATAATTTGTTGTACAGCTGTTTGATCAAGGTGCTTTATTCTTCTTGAATTTTTTTAAGAAGTGTAGTTAATTTCTTGTACTGTTATCACTTGATTCAGAGTTCTTCTATACTCTGATGTAAACCTTTTAATTGGTACCGCTGATAAATATGTCTTCATTCCTTGCACATCTATAGTCTTATTTATAAAGATCTGAGGGGGGGGGGATATTTGTTCATGTGTTTCTTGCTCCACATAGACTACTTGATTTCCTTTCCTGATCCCAGGTAACCTTCTATTTTGTCTTTCTTTTCTTAGTGCACTAGCTATCCTCCTGGTTTATTTGCATATTTGAAATGTCTTGGCTTTAAATATTTTAAATTTTTTTTTTTACATTTCTTATTGCTAGTAGTTTTATGGTCTTGTTCTAATGTCTTCATTTTATCTGTAATTCTCTTTATAGCATCTTCTTTCTCTTTTTTCTTTCTTGCAGCTATTACCAATAAAGTTCCTCTGATGTAAGCCTTGCTGGCGTCCCATATCGTTGTCACCATAGTTTCAGTTGTAGTATTAATACTAAAATATTTCATCAAATCTTTCTTAAATTTTTGTACTACTTCATCTTGTAATAATATTATATCATTTAATCTCCACCTTCTTTCTTGTTTGCTTTCCCAACTTTTGTAATTAAAGATTCTTATATCCAACACATATCCATTCCTGAATATGATTGATGATAAAATCTCTTTCATCTGGACCTCTTCCAATTATAGAAGTCCCATATATCTAAATAGGTTTATGGGGAGTTCCCCCCAATATTCCCAGTTCTCTCTCTTTTTTTAGTCTAACACACACTAACAATCCAAAAATTAAAATCTCTCCTTGAAAATGTAATAATGTTTAATAGTTTTCAAAGACTTCATTTTTGTTATTATTTATGTCAGCTATGCTGCCATGAGTGTGGAGATGTTTTCTAATTGCTTTGCATTCCTTCCCATGTGCTTAATTGCTTCAGAGCTGCAACGCTTATCTTTGATGTTGTACTGGTGGAGTATGTGGTGTCTATCATCCATGGGACCTTCTCTGTTCCCAGCTTCACAACCGTTAGAGAGGCCAGCAGTCTCCCGCACGTGGGAGACCACCTAAGTGGTTATTGCAAAGGGGGGGCATACAAATGACCTATATCCTATTATGCACACAGGTAGCCCACCATTCCTAACAGTGTTCCTGTTATCGCATCTATTGCTTTTCAATAAATGTAAAACCTTCCTGAAAGCGTGTACTTCGTTGTTTAGCTGTGGGTCCTGACAATTTAGAGCATATATTGACACCAATGTTCACACTTGTCCTTCTGGTAGCCTAATATTCAAAATCAAGTATCTTCCATTTTGATCTTTTAGTTCTTTGAGAACTTCCAAGCTTTAATTGCTAATATATATTGCTACACCTTTTTTTCTCAATTTTTGCAATTTAACATCTATTCTTGATCCTTTATAATATGTGTTTCTTGGACGAATAATATATCTGCTTTTTAATTGATTGAAGATTTTTCATCTTTTAGAAGGTGGGTTTAGTCCATTCAAATGCACATAAATTATTTTCAGTTCATTCATCCCCCCCCTTTCTTTTTCTCCTTTCTTTTCCTTATCACTCCTTTGTCTTCTCTAGATGAGGTTCCAGCATCTTCAAATCCTGAATTTTGATCTTTCTTTTGCTAACAATTCTTATAAGACTAGTTCAGCTTGTTCAGGTGTTATTATTATTTTCCTGCCTTTTATCAGGAACATTTCTAAAGCATGACTCGACTGAGCTCCAAGATAAAGCTCCAAAGGCATAGTTAAGTCCTCTTGAATAATTCAGTTTTGCACAGTTTGCAGAAAGCCAGGAGAATGGGAACCTTCCTGACCTCCTCAGGAAGGTCAATCTGCAAGATGGGAGTGACAGTGAAGAAGGAATGTGTATTGGCAGTTATCGATTTCAACCATTACAGGGTGACACCTGCAGAAGACCCTGCTCAGATGAGTGAAGCTGTTGTGGCCGAGCATCGCGGGATAGACAGTCTCACAGATATGAAGGTTCAAGTCCATGAAGCACTTTGTATGTGATAGCCAATACTTTAAATTAAGTCCAGAAACTGTTGGGCAACTAGTGGAATGACTGTAGAATGGGAGTAATATGCATGCTCCATCTAGCTCCTAAATAGTAGCTGAGCTGTGGCATTCTGATCAAACTGGAGTTTCCAAATTGATTTTGAGGGGAGACTAATGTACAGTGCATTACAGTAGTTTAGTTTCGATGTCATCACAGCATGGATTCAGGTTGCTAAATCCACCTTCTTAAGGTAAAAGGCCATTCTTCTAGTTAGGATGAGTTGGAAGAAAGCCTTTATTGCAAATTCATTAACCTGTGTCTCCAGAAATAATGTTGAGTCCAATATAACTCTGAGGCTCTTCACTGAGTTAGCAAGGCTCAGCTGAATCCCACTGAAAATGGGAGTATAATGTCCCTCACGACCCCTGCCTTCCAACCACTATCATTTGTGTCTTTCTAAGGTTTAATTTCAATTTGTTCACAGCCATAAAACTAAAGCAGCTATGCAGAGATTTAGGACTTCTACTACATCACCAAGAGTTTTATATAAGGATCTCTCCCTTATAATAATTGAATAGCAACGTTCTATTTCGCAACGTTCTAAATTTGGCCCCTTTAGTGTTAGGCCGGAAGAACTGCCACTCAGAAGACACTGGCTGGGTTGACTGGCTGCTTTGTGCAGTCCCGCCCAGCATTCCAAGGTCATTTGCATGTGGAAGCTTATTGGACTTCCCTCCATTCCCCACCCCAAACCCCCCCCCCCCCCCGGCAAGGCAGTTGGAATTTTCAGTTGCATAACATACCTCATAGGGGAGAGGAGAATGATGTCAGCTGCCCTTTCCCTAGGCAGAGGCTGTGGGGGAGGGTGTAAAACTTAAGACAGACAGGCAGATTAAGGTTGGCTGATGGTTGCCAGGAAAGGACATAGGGTTGCCAACTCCAGGTTGGAAACTTCCAGGATATTTTAGGGATGAAGCCTGTTGAGGGTGGGGTCTGAGGAGGAGGAGGAGGAAGAGGGGGACCTCAGACAGATACAATGCCATACTGCCCACACTCCAGACAAGCTGTTGCCAGTCTCCAGGTGACAGCTGGAGAGATCTTAAAGCTTTGGTGCTAATTCAAAGTGCTGCAATTTATCAACAGAGTAGTGTTTTGGAAAATCTTTAGGAATTGTTTGGTGCATTTACGATGGGGCTCCTGGGGAACTATTGTTGCCAATCTTGGCCCAGCAACCATCAACACATTCTCTTCAACCCCCTGCTGTGCAGCTGACTTTTCCCAAGAGTTGCCAAACTCCAGGTGGGACCTGGAGTATGACATTATACCTGCTGAGTCCCCCCCGCCCAATGCTGCCCTCTACAGAATCCACCCCCCAAACCTCCAGGTATTTCCCTCCTTAGAGCTGGCAACCCTACATTCCCCTCAGTGCCTGTTGGTAGGCAACTAAGCTTGGTCCTGTCACCTACTTTGGCCTTTGGGAGAAAACACATTGGGGCCAGTCCTGATAGGGTTGCCAACTCCAGATGGGAAATTCCTGGAGATTTGAGGGATGGAGCCTGAAGAGGGTGAGGTTTGAGGAGGGGTGGGACCTCAGACAGGTACACTGCCATAGACTCCACCCTCCAAACCAGTCAGTCCCACATAGGGAACCATTGTTGCCAATCTCCAGGTGAGGGCTGGAGAGCACCCAGAATTACAACTGCTCTGCAGAAGGGAGGGCAGAAGTCAGCTGAAGTCAAAGGGGCAGATAATGGTAGGTTGATGGTTAGCTGGGAAGGAGATGGGGTTGCCAACTACATGCTGACAAATTCCTGGGGATTTGAGGGGTGGAGCCTGGAGAGGGTGGGGTTTGCAGAGGGGTGGGACCTCAGACAGGTAGAATGCCATAGACTCCACCCTCCAAACCAGCCATTTTGTCCTGGGTAACAATTGCTGCCAATCTCCAGGTGAGGGCTACAGATCACTCACAATTACAACTGCTCTTCAGGTAGCAGAGATCAGTTCCTCTGGAGAAAACAGTGGACTCTGTCATTATACCCTGCTGAGGTCACCACAGCAAATTGACACTGTTTGCCCAAAGCCAGAGCACTGCCCCAGAGCCTCTTTCTAGATCTCGTTGTATTGCTTTCACAACGGGCTTAACTGCTAATATATATATATATGCTATGTATCATCTGCATATTGATGACAGCCAACACCAAAACTATGAATGATTTACTCTAAGGGCTTTTACCATAAAGACTGAAGAGCATGAAGAACAGGATTGTGCCTTGTGGGACCCCACAGGATAGGCCCCATACTGATGATACCTGGTCTCCAGTGGCAATTATTTGGGTCCAGTGTGTGAGGAATAATTTGAACCAGTTTAACTCACAACTCCTGATGCCTATTTCTCCCTTCAGGCATCTCAACAATATGGTAGGGCCCACTGTGTCAAAGGCAGCAGATAGATCCAGAAAGAGAAAAAGAGAGACCTGATCTTTTTCTACATTTAGGTGGGGGTCATCAGTTAAAGCCAGCAGAGCCATCTCCATCCCATAGTCTGGCCTGAAGCCAGACTGAAAAGGGTCTAGGGCAACTGAGCTATTCAAAATGACCCAGAGTTGCTCTCTCAATCACTTTGCCTATGATTTGAATGGCAGAATAGAGATAGGGTGATCATTGTCTACATTATTTTCTGTAGAGATGACTTTTTTGTACTAGATGGGTAACTGCCTCATTGAGTGGTCGAGGGAAGGTGCTCCAAGTTAGTGATTGATTTATAATAGATATTAAGAGTTTGTTGATGTAGTCCTTAGATGGTTTTAGAAACCAGGATAGGCAGGGATCTGGGGCACAAGTAGTGGCCTTCACAGATGCCAGGAGCCTGTCAACATCCATTATAGAAACTGGGTCAAAGTGGCCCATCAGTAGAATGGGTGATATATTGGGCAGTTCTTCTGGTAGACCTATGTTACAGTCAGCATTTAATCAGAGTGTATTCTTATATTTTATTAGCAAATCTTTGTAATAGTATCACAGCTACTTGTCTGGCCCTGATACAGTAAAGGCTCAGTTTTAGGAGACAGCAGATGCTGTGTTACCTTAAACAATAGGGATGGTTGTGAACTTGCTGATGCAATAGTAGCAGAGAAGTAACATTTCTTAGTCACCATCACTTGTGCTTCATAGGTCTTACAGTGAGCTCTATAACATGATCTGTCAGATTCAGAATTCTCCATCAGAGTTCTCACAGCCTTTCTCAGATTACCCAGCTCCATGGTAAACCAGAGGGCTGCATTTACTCTACAATATATGCTGAATTTTTAAAAAATATCCATAATTCTGTTATAAAAATAGTTAGTTTTAATAGGTTTCAGAGTTGTTGTTTCTATAGGGTAGAAGAAAGAAATTGCTTTGTAACTAAACTTTGATGTACTGAAATAGAGAAAACCACCAAAACATACTTTTAAGCATGCAAACTGATACTTCTGAAGGATTTTCCTTTGATTCCAGGTTTCAGCACATGGGTGTGCTTTTCCAGGATCCCCAATGAATTGGATTAAAGGTGTGCATATCTTTGGGACTTTAAGACAATTCCCAGTGTTCCCAAATATTCTTTCTGATGGGAGGGGGAGATATGGGGGAGGAAAATTGCAGGGATGTCCTTTAGGGAGCAACTCACTATGATTTTTTTAAATTATTTTATTTCCCTCTCCTAAAAAGGAGAGAAATTCTGCTTTTATAATTAGAAAAAAAGGAAGGTTTATAGAGGGACCAAGAAAAGTGTTGTTAAATGTTAGTATATTAATCTTTTAGTATTAAGGTTAAAGTCCATATCAAGGTTTAAGACTTCTTCTGCAGTTGGATAATCGTCTTTTTCTTCTTATTCCTTCCAAATCGAGCAATTAATATGTTAGTAATGTCCTTTTGAAGTTAGTATTTCTTCTATTGCACTGTCCAAATTAGTCTTTAAATGTTAGGGTGTTTTCCTTTTTTTCCTCTTAAGTTGTACTTTGGACCTCCGGCTGCTCCTTTAGCTTCTTCTTCTTTCACCTCTCCCTCCGAGCTGCTGTCTTCTTCGCTTATTCCCGACATCCACTCGGCGAGTTCTGCGTCTTCTTCTGTACTGGCGTGCCTTTTCAAAAAGTCTTGTGCCTTCAGGATAGAATCAATCCTTTCTCTTCTGTCTTTATACTTACAGACCAGTCCTTCTGGCGTCAACCACCTGTAACTAATTTGATGCTTTTGTAAGAACAAAGTCAATCCTTTGTATTCTTTTCTTTTCATTCTAATTTCAAATGGAATATCTTTCAGAATTCGGATTGGTTGTTCTCCAATTTTCAAGGGTATTGCTGATACTGCTTTTAAAATTTGATCTTGGAGACGTTGCTTGGTAAATTTCACTACCACTTCTGCCGGCAGCTTGTTCTTCTTTGTAAAGTTGGAGTAGGCTCTGTAAGCCAAATCCATCTCTCTTTTTATTTTTTCCACTTCGCTGCAGATCAGTGGTGCCAACGCTGTTGCCAAAATGTCTCTGAGGTCTTCATGTTCTTCTTCCTTCAACCCTTGAAATCGAAGAGTCAAGTTCGACTTTTCCATTTGAAGCAATAATAATTTATTGTCCTGCTTCACTTGATGTTTTTCCACTTTAACTATTTTCTTCTTAACTCTCTGTATTTCTTCCATTGACACCAGACACTTCTTTGCAATATCATCTACCTTGTCGGCAGTCTCAGTCATTTTTTTCTGTTGGACACTAAAAGCACTCTCCATATTATCCAGCTTCTGGTTGATTTTCTGCAGTTCCTCCAGCAGATGGCGCGCAAGTTCACTTTCTTGTTGATTGACAGCATTCCCAGCAGGGGAGGGACTCGGACAGGAAGTCTTCTTTGTCTGCCTCTCGAAAGCTTTTTTCTGCATCACCATTTTCCAACTTTGTTTATACTTTAAAAGTTTGTGCTGCGCTGCCCAGGGATGGCTCCCTCTTCTCCGCTCTCAACTCTCTTCCAAAAGGTAATACGCTTATTCAAATCTTCGCTTGGCCCCCCCTCTCCGCTTTTAAAAGTCTCTTTTCTAAGGTGGGGGGGAATCCTTCCTCCTCCCTTTCAGTTTCACGGGGGACGAAGTGCGCTCAAGCCGCAACTCTTAAATTGATCTCCAACTCACAGTTAGTCGAATATGCTTTTCTTCAAACTTTAACTTTATCGCTTCATCACTCCAATGTTCCGGTGGCTTTGCTAGTCCCCTTCACGGGGCACATCGCAGCAGGGGCCGTTTGGGGCAAAGGGAGAACAAACGGGGAGCCTCAATTCCCGACTTTCGTGCCGGTAAGAGGCTTCTCCCAGTCTCCCGGTCGCACCCCCTGGTTCGGAGCCTTTTCACAAAGGCTCCTTAGGATCTCCGCTTGCGCGGGACCCCCCCAAACTGCGTGTGGGCGATCCGGCTCCGGGAGCTTCCCGAGAGTCAGCCACCGGTTGCGCGGCCATAGCTGGAAGTCGGGAGCAGCTAACTATGTTAATGATTTCCCCCACTCTGTGCTGAAATATAGTAATTGTTGGGGTGTGAATAAAATCAATAAATACTGTTTCCTTTGTTCCATGATTTTTCTGCTAAAGGGTTTGTATTAATCTGGAAGGCCTAATAATCTATTTAGCTGTTCAACAAGAGGACCCTGAATGAAAGACAAGACAACCCCCCTTCAAAATATTATACACAAAGTTGGGTTTTTTTTTAAGTCAGTGTAAGTAAATGTAACAAGTATGTGAATTTATGAGAGCTTTTCTTTTTCTTGAGGGGATGGGGTGGGAAATAGTCTTTCAGGTAAATAGGGCTTTTTCTTTACTGTGTATGAAGTCATTTCTCCATTACATTTCATTTATGCAGGCAATCTGAATGTCTTCAATTGAAGCTATAAAATTTAGGTATCTTAACTCAAAGGAATTTGCTGGAAAGCATAGTCAAGGACAGCTCCTCCCCCCTTTTCCCATTAAAAGAAACCCTTAATGAGGAATCTGACAGAAGATGGTGACAGGAAGAATCAGTGACCCATTTTAAAGCTATTCCAGGCATTTACTTCCAAAGAAAATGCTGAACCATGGAAATCTGAACACCAGCATGAGAGACTATGAGAGAACACCTGGTGACAAAACCCTATAAATAGCCCAAAGCAATATATTCATATCTTGTTGAAAATCATCTGCACTGGATGTTTCATAAGCTCACCCATTGTTGGTTCTTCTTTGTCCCTCTGAAATGGAGCATTTTTATTTTCTCTGTGATGAAAGTACTTCTGTGTGTATAGCAGGAACACATTATGGGATATTTAAGAATAAGATTAACTTAAAAGACTGATTAAAGCCTCTGAGTATTATTATATTTAAATTTTAAAGGATGATTTTAATAGTGATTGATCATTAGTTGGAACAAGTGGTGGCTGTACATGGGGCTCTCATTACAGGAGATGCCTGGATTCTCCAACTCAGTTCACAGTCAGATGTTCAAGAAGGTACTCACATTAAAAGTGATTGGGGGTGATTTTGCTCTGAGCAGCTGCATGGCATAAGAAGGGGCTCCAGCCTTCCATCCCATGGTGTTTTTAACAGTAAAAATGCGGAGAGGAATGTTTGCCTTAATGCTAGGGAAAAAATCAGGACAAATAGATCCCCCATCACAACTTTTTTGCTGCTGAAAGTAATGGTTGAAGCCCCTTTTGAATCTGCACTGCTGCTCAGAGCAAAATTGCCCCCCACTTGCTCTCTCTTTTTTAATAAATAACTTTTTAATTAAGTTTTGATACAATCACCAAAACTGTAACCAAACAGCTTTACAAATGAATATAAATAAAAATTAATTTAAACTAAATAATAGAAATGAATTAAATAACTTCAGCTTGTTAACGTCTGCATTCCAAAAACAGCAATGTTGACAAACTATATAACGTAACTTGGAAGCCTATACCATGTCTGGCAAATATGTAGGTAAATATTACCAACTTCATAAACAGGTGAGTATTTCTTCATATTTGGTTGGAATATGACTTATTTGAGAAGAGTCATTAGTTTGTATATATTCTATAACAGGAGACCATTTAGCAAGCAAACTTGAAGATGTCCTTTGTTCTTCCATCCTTCTGATTGAATCAGTAATTTTGTCTATTGCTTGCAGTTCCCATAGCTTATTCAACCATCTTGAAACTGAAATAACGTTGGGGTCTTTCCAGCTTGAGGCAATTATAGTCTTTGCTGCAGACAGCAAAGTAGAAACAAGTTCGTGACGTATTTTAGGAACCTTGCTGTCCCTCCACAGGTCTAATAAGACAAGATCTGGTGTTTTATCAATATCGTATCCTGTTATAGTTTTAATGTAAATAAATATTTTCTCCCAAAACTCTTTGACAATAGAACACTCCCACCAACAGTGGATAAAGGAGCCCCTCGCCCCGCACAACCTCCAACAAAGTGGTGAATATGTTGGTGTTATGTGATTAATTTTGCTGGGGGTAATATACCATCTCATCAATAGCTTGTACCCTTGGAGACATATATTAATAGAATTGGAAGAGAGTGATGGGGATGTCCAAATTTTAGACCAGTCGTTCTCTGTCAAAATTTTGCCACAGTCAGCCTGCCAGCTAAGCTGATATTTTAAAGTTTGCGTGGAAAATGATTCTATCAAAATCTTGTATATAGAAGCTATTGTACTCTTAGAATACAAATGATTATTTTTCATGTAATGTTCAAAGGTTGTAAGAGATCTTTTGAGACCTTCTCTATAATATGCTGAGTTACACAAGGAAGATATTTCGGAGTATTCAAACCAGGGAAGATGACAAGAGTTTTTGTTTTCCAGGTAATATGCGAGTGAGCTTCTTAATTTTCAAAACTCTAAAAGTCTCTGGTTTTTGGGCTGGAACAAACCAGGATTGTTGTACAAATGTTGTAATTGGCGAAGGTGGGGAAGCTAAAATCTTTCTTCTTTTATCCCACGTTGTAAACATATTAACAAGGAAATAGTTGTATGTAATTATTTTGGGTCTTTTGTTAGGGAGCTCCCATAATAGGGAATCTAAATTGTTATTTTCTAGGTATGATTGTTCTATCAATTTCCAATCACTCACAAAGTCTCTATTGTATAATTTTAGAAGCCCCTGAAGTGTAGAGGCTTCGTGATAGAGCTTTAAATCAGGTACTGCTAATACTCCTCTAGAGATAGGTTTCTTGAGAGCGTCAAAGC
The DNA here is from genome assembly GCF_001447785.1 of Gekko japonicus. Classification (NCBI taxonomy): domain Eukaryota; kingdom Metazoa; phylum Chordata; class Lepidosauria; order Squamata; family Gekkonidae; genus Gekko; species Gekko japonicus. The sequence continues at coordinate 1,454 of NW_015163703.1, read as the reverse complement.
TAATCCTGGGTTTTGCTGAGTTCCAAACAAAATTAGAAAGAGCCTTTTGCCAGGATTTAAAGTAGTCATTAGGGATTCTCATAGGAATCGTGCAATATAAATATAAAAATTTGAGGGAAATAAAAGTCTCTATAATTTGAATTTTTTCCATCCATGATGACAGGGCTGTGGCTTGCCTTAGATGATGATCTTCTATAATATTCTTAAAAGAAAGAAAATTAGTTTGTAGCAGATCTTTTATATTGAGTGGAATTTTGATACCTAGATACGACCAAGTTTTCAGAACCCAGGTAAACTGATAGTTAGCTTTAATGGAGGCCTGCTGAGGTAAAGATAGGTTTATAGGATATAACAGTGTCTTAGGTTAGCTCTTAGGCCTGAAATTAAACTAAAATTTAAAAGGAGCCTTTGTAATTTAGGCAGTGATTCCTCTGAACGTGTTAACATTAAAGCAAGATCATCAGCAAACAGAATGAGTTTTAAGATGTTTGGCCCCACCCTAATACCACTTGCTCTTGAAGAGAGACTCCTCATGAATGTCTGATTGTGAGTCAGGATGGGGAACCCCAATCTGACTAGTGTCAGGAGTCTAATGTAATGACAGCCTAAGGTAAGTATGGAGGTCCAAACTGATATTGGTGTTCTTTAATGGCGACTTTTGCTCACACAGCCCCTTCTCACTTCACACATTCTCATTCAAAACCTTAATCTGGAATACATGTTCTTAGTCTCTAAATTGCTACTGGACTCTGGTTTAATTTTGATTCAAATAGTTACTTTTTATTTAGCACAAACCATAGGATGTTGGGGGTCTGTTTGCTTTCTGGACCTTCAAACCAGAATTGCAAACCAGTGTCAAACTGTGATTTGGGGAGGAAGGGAGCACATAAGTATTAGAGATTTAGATAATTCTTTTTCTAGTTTCCTTTTTAGTTTTTCTTTTTTAAAAAACCTTGATTTGTTTTCAGGTGGGTATCTGTGTTGATCTGAAGCAACAGAACAAAGTCTGAGTCCAGTGGCACCTTTAAGACCAACGGAGTTCTGAGTATAAGCTTTCATGTGCATGCACACTTTATCAGATTTCAGACATGAAAGCTCACACCCAGAATTAAGCTTTTTTGGACTTAAAGGTGCCACTGGACTTAAACTTTGTTCTATTGATTTGTTTTCATTAGTTATGGAAACTATTCCTTTTAGTTATTGAATTCAGGATTTTTTTCTTGTTTCTGTTGGTTTCTTTGGGCTTGGACTAACAGGAAGAAGCCCTCTCATAGCTACTTGAAGGAAAATTAAAGATACTGTGATAAATCTTATCGTCATTACTAATTTCTTCTGTCCCAGCTAGTTTCACCCTTAGCCTGTCAGTATTATACTGTTGTATTACTGTCACTGATTACAATGGACACACATTATTGAAAGAAGTAGGCCCAGATCACTGCAGACTGTGACAGCAG
>NW_015163702.1:179377-182734 GCF_001447785.1 Gekko japonicus | reverse complement strand
TCCCCCCCGAAATGACCTCTGCTCTACAGATAGGGAATTTCATTCACTGTTAAATGAGTCAAATCATGAAGTATCTGTTTTGCAAGTGGCATCCTTTTCAAGTGAACACATTTGTAATTGTTTGTTGAACCCTTCCCTCTCTTGGAATTTCCCTTGATTCATTGATTGCCTCTGAGGACTCTGGAGCATTTCTCAGGCTGCTGTGACATCAGAGACATTCCTAACAGGCTCATTAGGCCTCTGAGAGAGCTAATTTTCTTTCTCACCCATAAAGTGTTCACAGCATTCATTAGGATATTTCCCAGATGTTTTAATTTTCTGGTGCCATATAGAGTCTATCTGTTTTCTTTTTATGACTACAAGCAAGAAAAGAGACTTTCTTGAATTGAATGCAAATGGCAATAATAAAAAATAGCGGTTATAGCCTTGCAAGAGCCTCGGGGGTGGGCAGGGAAGAGCAGAGGCCCTTGATGGTCCAGACGTGGGTCACAATCCAGGGCAAAGCCTCAGTACTGCAGGCCTCACCCGTCAGACCATATAGGGAAGACTTGCGCTATGCCGGACTGTGGCCCCTCCCTCACGCCCAGCTCTGGAGGGAACAAATCCTCCCTCCCATCATCTTTGCACCCCGAGATCTCATCCCCCAGAGGCAGAAAAGCCTGGTGCTGCCTGGATCCACAGACACCCCAGAGAATTCCTCCCCACCCAAGGACCCACCCATCTCCCTGTTTGTGAGGATGAGCTTAGAGGAAGGGGTGGCTTCCCAAGAACTCAGGGATCTGCAAGCGATTCGAAGTTCACCTCGTTCGTGACCCCCTCAGGAAGCCCCTCAGCCTTCCCCTGGTAATGGGCAAAAGAACTCTGGCCTGCCGTGGCAGGAGGATTATTGAGAACTAGAAATAAGGCCCGTTGTGGAAATAAATACAACGGGAGCTAGAAAGAGGCTCTGGGAGAGTGCTCTGGCTTTGGGCAAACAGTGTCAGTTTGCTGTGGCGACCTCAGCAAGGTATAATGACAGAGTCCACTGTTTTCTCCAGAGGGACTGATCTGTGCTACCTGAAGAGCAGTTGTAATTTTGAGTGATCTCTAGCCCTCACCTGGAGAGTGGCAACAATTGTTACCCAGGCTCCACCCCTCAAATCTCCAGGAATTTCCATACCTAAAGCTGGCAATGCACCAAACAATTCCTAAAGATTTTCCCAAACACTACTCTGTCGATACATTGTAACACTTTGAATTAGCACCAGAGCTTTAAGTGCTCTCCAGCTGTCACCTGGAGACTGGCAACAGCTTGTTTGGAGGGTGGGGAGTATGGCATTGTATCTGTCTGAGGTCCCCCTCTTCCTCCTCCTCCTCAGACCCCACCCACAGCAGGCTTCATCCCTAAAATATCCTGGAAGTTTCCAACCTGGAGTTGGCAACCCCTCAGCCTCTGCTTAGGGAAAGGGCAGTCTTTCCCTGCAGTGGGAACCAAAGCTGCTGACATCATTCTCCTCTCCCCCGTATGATCCGGACAACTACCCCATGAGGTATGTTAAGGTTGAAAGTGTGTGAATGGTCCATAATCCCCCAGGCAGCTTTTAAAACATGAGCCTGGGACCTGCACACCACCAGAATACAGCAGGTTCCATATGCAACTGACATTCCAACTGCCTTGCGGGGGGGGAGTTTGAGGTGTGGAATGGAGTGAAGTCCAATCAGCTTCCATATGCAAAAGACCTTGAAACGCTGGGCGGGACTGCACAAAGCAGCCAGTCAACCCAGCCAGTGTCTTCTGAGTGGCAGTTCCTCCGGCCAAACACTAAAGGTGTGCATTTTAGAACGTTGGCACCCACTACTCTTTTATAATAAGGGAGAGAGATATAAATAACTCCAAACATTTAAAAGCCAAGAATAAAATGTAATATATTTTAATAATAACTAATAATAACAACAACAATTATAATAATAATTATTATTATTATTGCTATGATCCCTTAGCTTTCCTTCCTCCATCTTGGCTAGATAAAGACCCTTGGAGGTTAGGAACATACGTAGAGCCCTGCTGTATCAGACCAGTGGTCCATCTCTCACAGCATCCCGTTTAACATGATGGCCAACCAGTTATTCCGGAAGGCCAACAAACAGAAGGAGGAGGAGGAGGAGGTGGTTTTGGATTTATACCCCACCCTTCACTCAGAGTCTCAGAGTGACTTACAATTTCCTTCCCTTCCTTCCCCCACAACAGGCACCCTGTGAGGTAGGTGGGGCTGAGAGAGCTCTGAGAGAACTGTGACTGACCCAAGGTCACCCAGCCGGCTTCATGTGGAGGAGGAGTGGGGAATCAAACCCTGTTCTCCAGATTAGTGTAGTGATTCAGAGCAGCAGACTCTAAACTGGCTCTCCCAGGGTATACGGGCCAAGGCCTTTTCCTGACGTTACTCTTTGGCACTGGGATTCAGAGGCTGACTGCCTCTGAACATGGCTAGTAGGCAGTCACCATGGCTAGTAGGCAGTGACAATACTCTCCTCTCTAATCCCTTTTTAGAGCCATTTGTGGCTGTGGCTGCCCTCACCTAGTTAGCCCAGGCTAGCCTGATCCTGTCAGATCTAGGAAGCTGTGCAGGGTTGGCCCTGGCTAGTATTTGAATCAGAGGTCTCCAAGGAATACCAGGGCCGTGATATGAAGGCAGGCAACGGCAAACCACCTCTGAACGTCTCTTGCCTTGAAAACCCCACCAGGGTCACCAAAAATCAGCTGTGACTTGATGGCAAAACAAATAAGTCCAAATGCCTGTGGCCATCACCACATCCCCTGGCAGTGAATTCCACATTTTAATTGCTCAATGAGTAAAGAAGTATTTCCTTCTATGCATCCTGAATCTATTACCCATCTTGTTGTGTAGTGGGTTTGACGCATGAAATCAAACTTTTCCCTGCCACTTCAGACCAACACACCTACCCACTTGCATCTATCCCTATTAATTGTTGTTGTTGTTCAGTCGCACAGTCGAGTCCAACTCTTCGCGACCCCATGGACCAGATCCTGCGAGGCCCTCCTGTCTTCCGCCGTCCTGTGAAGTTGGCTCAATCTCATGTTCGTTGCATCTATGACACTGTCTAACCATCTCACCCTTTGCAGTCCCTGTCTTCTTTGACCTTCAATCTTTCCCAGCATCAGGGTCTTCTCCAGGGAGTGCTCCCTTCTCATGTGGTGGCCAAAGTATTTGAGCTTCAGTTTCATTATCTGGCCTTCCAGGGAACAGTCAGGGTTGATTTCTTTTAGGATTGACTGATTTGATCTTTTCTATTTGCAAAGGAGTGATGGGGCCGGATGCCATGATCTTAGTTTTTTTGATGTTGAGCTTCAAGCCCACT
>NW_015163702.1:148615-178707 GCF_001447785.1 Gekko japonicus | reverse complement strand
TGACACTGTCTAACCATCTCATCCTTTGCCGTCCCCGTCTTCTTTGACCTTCAATCTTTCCAAGCATCAGGGTCTTCTCCAGTGAGTGCTCCCTTCTCATTTGGTGGCCAAAGTATTTGAGCTTCAGTTTCATTATCTGGCCTTCCAGGGAACAGTCAGGGTTGATTTCTTTGAGGATTGACTGATTTGTTCTTCTTGCAGTCCAAGGGACTCTCAAGAGTCTTCTCCAGCACCATAGTTCAAAAGAATCTATTCTTCGGCGCTCGGCCTTCCTTATAGTCCAACTCTCGCAGCCATACATGACTACTGGGAATACCATTGCTTTGACCATGCGGACTTTTGTTGGCAGGGTGATGTCTCTACTTTTTATCATGCTGTTTAGGTTCGCCATCGCTTTCCTCCCAAGGAGCAGGCGTCTTTTAATTTCATGGCTGCAGTCACAGTCTGCGGTGATCTGGGATCCCAGGAACGTGAAGTCTGTCACTACTTCCACAGCTTCCCCTTCTATTTGCCAAGGAGTGATGGGGCCGGATGCCATGATCTTAGTTTTTTTGATGTTGAGCTTCAAGCCCACTTTTGCGCTCTCCTCTTTTACCCTGAGCAAGAGGCTCTTTAGGTCCTCTTCACTTTCTGCCATTAGAGTGGTATCGTCTGCATATCTGAGGTTGTTGATCTTTTCCCCAGCAATCTTAATTCCCGCTTGTGATTCATCCAGGCCAGCATTTCGCATGATGTACTCTGCATATATATTAAATAAGCAAGGTGACAATATACATCCTTGTTGTACTCCTTTTCCTATGCTGAACCAATCAGTTGTTCCATATCCGGTTCTAACTGTTGCTTCTTGGCCCTTATACAGGTTTCTCAAGAGACATGTGAGGTGGTCTGGTACTCCCATCTCTTTAAGGACCTGCCATAGTTTGTTGTGATCCACACAGTCAAAGGCTTTAGCATAGTCAATGAAGCAGAAGTAGATGTTTTTCTGGTACTCTCTTGCTTTCTCCATAATCCAGCGAATGTTGGCAATTTGATCTCTAGTTCCTCTACCTCTTCAAAACCCAGCTTATACTTCTGGCAGTTCTCTATCCACGTACTGTTGAAGCCTAGCTTGCAGGATCTTGAGCATGACCTTGCTAGCGTGTGATATGAGTGCAATGGTGCGATAGCTTGAACATTCCTTGGCATTGCCCTTCTTTGGGATTGGAATGTCCTTTTCCAATCCTGTGGCCACTGTTACGTTTTCCAAATTTGCTGGCAAATTGAGTGCAGCACTTTAACAGCATAACCTTTTAAGACTTTGAATAGCTCAGCTGGAATACCATCACCTCCACTAGCTTTGTTGTTAGTAATGCTTTCTAAGGCCCATTTAACTTCACATTCCAGGATGTCTGGCTCGAGGTCAGTGATTATACCGTCGTGGTTGTCAAGGACATTGAGGTCTTTCTTGTATAGTTCTTCTGTGTATTCTTGCCATCTTTTCCTAATCTCTTCTGCTTCTGTTAAGTCCCTGCCGTTTTTGTCCTTTATCATGACCAGCTTTGCATGGAATGCTCCCTTGATTTCTCAAATTTTCTTGAAGAGATCTCTAGTCCTTCCCATTCTATTGTTTTCCTCTATTACTTTGCCCACTATATATCGTACCAAAAAGACACCCCTAGGTGCCATTGGCGGGTTTAAACTTCTTGCCAATGGTCCTATTGGTTCCCTATGGAAGAGTCCAGGAGTCTAGTCCCTATTGTTCTTAGGACTCAAGTTCAAGCACATATTGCCGTCACCTAGTGGTGGTTAGCTCATGTAACACCCATCCCCCCATAGTTCGATCTCTACCTAAGTCACATAGTCTTTCGGGTACGTGGGGGACTGGTGTTTCCTTGTCGACTGCCTTGGGGGTGGCACGGGTGACTCGCTCCTGTTCAGCTGCGGTGGCCTTGGGAATGGTGCAGACGACTCACCAGTTTCTGGCTGCGGTGGTGTTTGAGCCTCGTCTGGTGTCCTCGCAGGGGCCGGTGCGCTAACCTCTGGAGCAGCTGCTGTGACTGGGGCTGCTTCCCGTTCCTGAGTGAGTTCCTGGTCTGGGGCGTCATAAGAACATAAGAACATAAGATCTGCCAATGTTGGATCAGGCCAAAGGCCCATCCTGTCCAACACTCTGTTTTGTTTTTTTAATTTTTTTTATTAAATATAAAAAACAGTTAAAAATAGGAAAGCAAGTCCTGGTCTCACTGTCTCGACATTTTCAGTGAGTTATCCACTACAACTCCAAGATCTCTCTCTTGCTCAGTCTCTGCCAGTTCAGACCCCATCAATGTGTATTTATATTTAGGATTTTTGGCTCCAATGTGCATCACCTTGCACTTGGCCACATTGAACCCCATTTGCCATGTTGACGCCCACTCGCCCATCCTTGACAGATCCCCTTGGAGTGCCTCACAATCCTCACTGGTTTTCACCACCCTGAACAACTTTGTATCATCCGCAAATTTAGCCACTTCACTGCTTACTCCCATCTCCAAATCATTAATGAACAAGTTAAAAAGCAGTGGACCAAGTACTGATCCCTGCGGTACCCCACTGCTTACCACCCTCCACTGAGAAAATTGCCCACCTACACTCACTCTCTGTTTTCTATGAACTAGCCAGTTTTTGATCCATAAAAGGACTTGTCCTTCTATCCCATGATTTTTGAGCTTACTTAGGAGCCTTTGATGAGGAACTTTATCAAAAGCTTTCTGGAAGTCAAGGTAAATAATATCTATTGGATCCCCCTTGTCCACATGTTTGTTCACCCCCTCAAAGAACACTAACAGGTTAGTGAGACAAGATCTTCCCTTACAGAAACCGTGCTGAGTCTGCCTCAATAGGTTTTGTTCATCTATGTGCCTACTAATTCTTTCCTTAATAATGGTTTCCACCAATTTACCCGGTATCGACGTCAGACTGACTGGCCTGTAATTTCCCGGATCTCCTCTGGAACCCTTTTTAAAGATGGGAGTGACATTAGCTACCTTCCAATCCTCAGGAATGGAGGCAGATTTTAAGGAAAGATTACATATCTTTGTCAGGAGATCTACAAGTTCACATTTGAGTTCTTTCAGAACTCTCGGATGTATGCCATCTGGGCCTGGTGATTTTTCAGTTTTTAAGTTGTCTATCAGTTTTAGGACCTCCTCTCTCGTCACCTCAATCTGACTCAGGTCTTTCAACACCCCTCCTGAAATCAGTGGTTCTGGAGTGGGCAAGCACTTCTCATCTTCCACAGTGAAGACGGAGGCAAAAAATGCATTTAGCTTCTCAGCCATTTCCCTATCATCCTTCAATACTCCTTTTACCCCTTGGTCGTCCAAGGGCCCCACTGCCTCCCTGGCTGGTTTCCTGTTTCTAATGTATTTGAAGAAAGTTTTATTGTTGGTTTTTACGTTTTTTGCTATATGCTCCTCATATTCCCTTTTTGCCTGCCTGACCTCAGACTTGCATTTTATTTGCCATAGCCTGTGTTCCGTTTTATCAGCCTCACTGTGACTAGCTTTCCACTGCTTAAAGGAATTCTTTTTACTTTTTACAGCCTCCATTACTCTGTTTGTTAACCATGCAGGCTTTTTCCTATACCTGTTTGTGCCTTTCCTAACCTGCGGAATATATATTTTTTGAGCTTCTAGGATCGTAGTTTTAAATAGATCCCAAGCTTCCCCAATTGTTTTGACCCTTTCTACTTTTCCTTTCAGTTTCCTCCCCACGTGTCCCCTCATATCAGAGAAATTACCCCTTTTAAAGTTAAAAATGGTTGTGTGAGTCTTTTTGGCCAATTCTCTATTTGTACAAATGATGAACTCAACAACATTATGATCACTGTTTCCAAGCGGTGCAATCACTTTTACATCTCTCACCAGGTCTTGAGTGTTACTTAGGACCAAATCAAGGATCGCCTCTCCCCTGGTAGGTTCCGTGACCATCTGCTCCATAGCACAGTCATTTAGAGTGTCTAGAAACTCAATCTCTTTTTCCCGGCTAGAACACATATTGACCCAATCAATGTGTGGGTAGTTAAAATCACCTATTATTACACAGTGTTTTTGTCTAGTTGCTATCTTTAAGGCATTCATCATTTTATAATCCTCCTCTATCTTTTGATCTGGTGGGCGATAACAAACTCCCAGTGTTAAGTTTCCTTTTGGCCCCCCTATTTCAACCCATAGAACTTCCAGAAGCGAATCCAATTCACTTAGCCTCTCAATCTTTCTAGACTTTATACCCTCTCTGACATACAGAGCTACCCCACCTCCAACCCTTCCCCCCCTATCCTTCCGATATAATATATAACCGGGAATCACTGTGTCCCACTGATTTTCCTCATCCCACCAAGTTTCAGAAATACCCACAATGTCTATTTTTCCCTCCGACACCAAGCACTCCAACTCCCCGATTTTACCTCGGACACTTCTAGCATTTGTATAGAAACAGCTGTAATTTCCCTTACAAGTTAAGCCTGCATCCTTCCTCTTGCTATCTCGAGTCGTTGTCCGGCAGTCCATGTCACCAGCCATGGCCTCTGTGGACAATTTCAATCCACCTCCCTGTAGAAAAGCAACCGGTACCCCCTCACCTCTCTCAGATGAGCCAACCCGAACCAGAGACTTTTCATCTCCTGTCGGCTTTCCCCCAATATTCAGTTTAAAAGCTGCTCTGCCACCTTTTTGATTTTAAGTGCCAGCAGCCTGGTTCCTTCTCGGGACAAGTGGAGACCGTCTCGCCTGTACAGCTCCCTCTTGTTCCAAAAAGTATCCCAGTGCCTAACAAACCTGAACCCTTCCCCCCTACACCATCGTCTCATCCACGCATTGAGACTCCTGATCTCTGCCTGTCTCTCCGGCCCTGCGCGTGGAACAGGTAACACTTCTGAGAAGGCTACCTTGGAGGTCCTGGACCTAAGTTTCCTGCCCAGCATCCTAAATTTCTCCTCCAGGACCTCACGACTGCATTTCCCCACATCGTTGGTGCCGACATGCACCACGACCACTGGCTTCTCCCCAGCACTATCTACCAGCCTATCTAAAACACGCGTAATGTCCGCTACCTTTGCACCAGGCAGGCAAGTCACCATACGGTCAGTACGCGGGTTCGCCACCCAGCTGTCTACCTGCCTAAGGATCGAATCACCCACTACCAAGAGCCCCCCTCCCACCCTGCTCAGGGATGGTTCCTTGGTGCAAAAGGAGAGCCGCTCACCAGCTGGGGAAGAGGTCCCTTCTGAGGGCACATTCCCCTTATCCTCAGCACGGTGCCCTGTTTCCCCTAGACCCTCATGTTCCCTGACAGCAGCGGGGCTGCCAGATCCAGAGTGGGACGTATCTAACAAGTCCCTGAGAGTCTTTTCTGTGCACCTAACTGACTGTCTCTGCTTCTCCAGGTCAGCCACCTTGGCCTCAAGGGAGCACACATGTTCCCTGAGAACCAGGAGCTCCAGGGGCACACACCCAAGACTTCTGTCCAGTGGGCAGATAGTCATACAGGTGACACTCCGTGCAAAACATTGGATAGCCCCCAACCCCCTGCTGGTATTCTGGCTTCATAATTCTTTTAAAATAAGTGAATATAATCCCCCTGTTAAAACCCTTTGTATTTATGTGGTTTTCCTTGTCGATGTCAAATTACTTTACGGGGAAGACAAAGAGCCTAGGGCCAGAGGCTCGTGCCTCTACCAAGGTGCTTTCTTAAATACTGAATTGCAGTCAATCACAGTCAAACAATGCCCCTTCCTCTCCCTCTCTCAAGCAGCCAGGACTCTGCAACAACTCTAAGCGCTTTCACTCACTCCCAGACCGGTTCTCCTACTCAATATCTTCAGCTGAATCCCCTCAGCTGAAAGCAAGTAAAAAAACCCCACTCACTACTCTGTCTCCTGCTCCTGCTCAGAGCTCAGCTGGGTCAGCGGTTGCCTGTTCGGGGACCTAGGCATCTCGCGCTTCTGGAAGCAGGCGCTGCCTCAGCTGGTCTACATGCCTTTGTAGGACCTGCCTGCAGTCTGTTGAGACCTTGTAAGACACTGATCCCATGGGGCGGATGATCCGGCTGGTGATCCACTCCTGACCCTTGCCATAGTTCCTGACGTAGACGGGATCCTCGGGAAAGAATCCCCGCGGTGCCTCCCACTGCTCCGACAGGTTCCGCGACTCTGGAGCCCGGTCAGGGTGTAGGCAGTCTAAGAGGATCGTGGGCCTCTGGCCCATAAGGAGTTCTGTGGGGCTGTGGCCGCTTACCAGGTTGGGGGTAGTCTGTTGTGCCAGGAGGAAGAAGCTGAGGCAGAACTCCCAGTCTCCCTCCGTCAGGCAGCTGAGGGCCTCCTTTGCCGTGCACAGCATGCGTTCCGCTTGGTCATTAGTCGCAGGGTGGAAGGGTGCGGATCTGATGTGCCGGATCAGGTTGCTTTGGAGGAACTCTTGGAATTTTCTGAGACGATGGTGTTGGGCAAGCCGTGAGTGGCGAAGATTCTGCGAAGGGCTCTTATGGTCGCCTTGGAGGAGGTGGCAGAAACGGGGCTCATCTCCAGCCACATTGAGTATGAGTCCACGGTCACCAGGAATAACAGTCCATGGAAGGGCCTGGTGAAGTCTATATGGAGCCGGGACCAAGGTGTCCGTGTCCATTCCCAGGATTGGGAGGGCGCGCTTGGCGGGCTCGGCCAGTTCGCCTGACAGGCTGGGAACAGCTTCACCCAGGCTTCTACTTCGCTGTTGATGCCGGGCCACCAGATGTAGCTTCGGGCGAGGGCCTTCATTCTCACGATCCCTGGATGTGCCTCATGCAGGGCCTGTAAAACCTGGTGGTGCAAGGCTTGGGGGACTACGACCCTGTCCCCCCACAACAGGCAGCCCTTATATGCTGACAATTCCTCCCTTTGGATGGTGAAGATGGTGAACTCTGGCCCCTCCGTAGCTGTAAGCCACCCCCTCACCACCCAGCCCAGAACCCAGGAGAGAATGGGGTCCCATGCCGAGCGGCAAGTGATGTCCGCCGCTTGAAGAGGGGCGTTGGGGAGACCCTTGATCTGGAGGACGTGATGCGTGGGGGCCGGATCATTGCCCATCTCTGGCAAGGGAAGGCGGCTGAGGGCGTCGGCATGATCACAGAGACGGTGAGATGCAAAGCATGGTTTACTGGACACAACTACAACAACTTACAACGGGCCAGGTGGCCTACTATATACCGTACCAAAAAGACACCCCTAGGTACCACTGGCGGGTTTAAACTTCCCGCCAATGGTCCTATTGGTTCCCGAAGGAAGAGTCCAGGAGCCTGGTCCCTATTGTTCTGTAATGTATCAAGTCCAGACCGCGTGGCCGGCTTGGGCTCCACTTGGTCAGGCACAAACGTCGAGCTTTGCTTCAAGAGACAACGGACTATGTGGATCCTAGCCTGCTTCAATCAGGGGGATAGGTTCCCGGCCGAGAGCCTATGGGACTCTCGGGCACTGTAAATAACCTATTGGGGAGTGGGGGTGTGTGTTTTGGGTGACGGTTTCTTGGGGAATATAAGCCGGCCTGCGAGCCGGCCAAAGTCGTCTTGTTCCTGATCGAATAAAGTACGCTTTGCTGAAATCACTCTCCGTCTGCGTACTTTTCATGTTCTTAGGACTCAAGCTGAAGCACATATCGCTGTTGCCTGGTGGCGGTCAGCAGACACAACACATCTGTTAGAGACAAAATTGTCTAAATGAATGAGGCAAAGTCAAGATGAAGGTTAAAAAATCTTTACTAGTAGAGAGGGAACTCTGATCATCAGGAGATCGTCAGAAAGTTGGTTACAAGTCTTTTTATAGTGACACAGGTACAGTTTTCAAACCCTGCCCTCGACCAGTTTGTAATTTCCTCTCCTTTCCCCCACTCGCTTAGATTACTCGGAGGCACAATCTAACCGTCATGCCTATTGATCTGCCCCTGTTTACATCTCCCATCCCTCTTATTCTAAAGCCCCCAGCCCCAATTTATAAAATTTCTTTTATGGCTGGTCCTAAGCATAGCATGCACAGTCTGGCAAGATTAACCGCATTGACCACACATGCCTTTTTCCTTGCCCTGTTGCTAAGCATTATGTTACCTCTTTGCACTAACTACATCCTGTTTTTCTACAGCACACAGTTAATTTTAGGTAGTACTTCTCAATAAAATGTCTTGCGGTTGGTAATCGGTTTCTGCGGAGCCTAAAGCATGTTTAGCAAGCAGATTTATATATAAAAAAAGGTTTTCTTAATCAAAATACACATTACCATCAGCCTCAGTGGAAGCTCTCGAGTTCATTCTGTCCACTCTGTCTACCCTGCACATAACTTTTTAAACCTCTGTTGTGCCCCCCGCCCCCCCATCTCTTTTCTAAACTGAAAAAGTCCCCCATAGGAACTTAATCATCTTGGTTGTCCTCATCTGTACTTTCTCCAACTCCGCAAAGTCCTTTTGAGATATGCTGGGCAGCCTTGTGCAGTTGGTCTGAGATAATGTACCTCCTCAGGCTCCTGTCCTGCCAACCACCGTGTGCCTCCTAACTGGCACGGGGTGGGGGGAATGCCCAGAGGTTGGGGAAGGTGCTGAGCGAGAGGACCTCAGGCTCCTGCAGGGCGGTGCTGTTCTTATCCTTGGGCCAGGGCTTCCCAGAGCCAGTGGCTTTGGCCCTCTCTCCCAGCAATGGCCGCATGAAATGTTTGGCCTCAGTATCACTGTTGGCTTGGACTGGTTTCTTTATTTGGTGTTGAGGTTTTACTGGTTTTGCAGCTTTTGTTGACAATATGGCTGCTGCTTTTATAGAACTGTGGCTTGTGTGATGCTCTTACATGCAATTTAATTTTTTGTGACCTAACTTAGGTCCCCTTAGCTAGACAGAAAGGGGACAACACACCCAAAGTAAACACTGTACGCTGTACACTGGATTGGTCAGACCGCACCTGGAGTATTGTGTGCAGTTCTGGAGGCCTCGCTTCAAAAAGGATGTGGACAAAATGGAGCGTGTGGAGAGCAACGAGGCCTGGAGACCAAGAAGCCCTAGGACAGTGATGGCGAACCTTATAGAGAACTGGATGATCTGGGGCCTGGAGACCAAGAAGCCCTAGGACAGTGATGGCGAACCTTATAGAGAACTGGATGATCTGGGGCCTGCCAAAACCCAAGCCCTAGGACAGTGATGGCGAACCTTTATAGAGAACTGGATGATCTGGGGCCTGGAGACCAAGAAGCCCTAGGACAGTGATGGCGAACCTTTTAGAGACCGAGTGCCCAAACTGCGACCCAAAACCCACTTATTTATCGCAAAGTGCCAACATGGCAATTTAACCTGAATACTGAGGTTTTACTTTAGAAAAAACAACTCATACATTAACTTAAGATGATCCAAACAAAGTAAGGAAAGCAATCCCAAATGCTTTCATTTACTTAAAATTATTTGGCAGAGAATTCGACACTTTAATGATGGTCTGGGCCTGGCTGGGGCGATGGCATGTGTGCCCACAGAGAGGGCTCTGAGTGCCACCTCTGGCATGCGTGCCATAGGTTTGCCACCACTGCCCTAGGAGGAAAGGCTGAGGGACCTGGGAATGTTTAGTCTGGAGAAGAGGAGGTTGAGGTGGGACAGGATTGCTCTCTTGAAGTATTTGAAGGGCTGTCACTTAGAGGGGGGCAGGAAGCTGTTCCGGTTGGCAGCAGAGGAGAGGACTTGAAATAATGGGTTTAAATTAAGGGTGGGAAGGTACCAGCTGGATCATAGGAAAAACATTTTTACTGTCAGAGTTGTGCCACAGTGGAATCAGCTGCCTGGGGAGGTGGTGAGCTCCCCCTCCCTGGCAGTCTTTAAGCAGCGGCTGGACAGACCCTTGTCAGGGGTGCTCTAGGCCAGGGGTGTCAAACATGCGGCCCGGGGGCTGGATGAGGCCCCCGGAGGGCTTCTATTGGGCCCGCAGTGTAACTGGCTGTCTTCTGCTTCTTCTTCCAGTCCTCCTGCTGCTGCGTCATCGTAGGTTTGGAGCTTACAGAGACACACCTGAACAGCATACTCAAGATTGCAACAGCATGGACATTTTGATGCGATCATTCAGAGCAAGAGGTGTCAGTGATCAGACACTGTTAAATAAACAAAACATTGCAAGCGTGCTAATGTTTTAAGCATGTTTTTATTTTAAGTAAAAAAACAAAACCCCTTTGTGTTTGTGTCCTTTATAAAGTTTATATCTCCGCTCCCTGGCATAACATTTTATGACATGCATGGCCTGGCCCAACAAGGTCTCATTTATGTCAGATCTGGCCTTCATAACAAATGAGTTCGACACCCCTGCTCTAGGCTGATCCTGCATTGAGCAGGGGGTTGGACTAGATAGCCTGTGGGTCCCTTCCAACTCTGTGATTCTATGATAAAACCAAACCATGCAGCATCCACCCCTCCTTGCTGCAGAGAATCTTAAGAAGAAACACACAGGGAAATGGTGGGCGAGGAATCATGTGCATGGTTGGTCTCAACCAGCAGGGCTGCCAACGTCCAGGTGGGGCCTGGAGTTGTCCCAGATGACAGAGATCAGTTCCCCTGAAGGAAACGGCTGCTTTGGAGGGTGGACTCTGTGGGACTATGCGCTTCTTCTCCTTGCACACACTGCCCTCCCCAGACTCCATCCCCATTTGCCAGGAATCTCCAAACCTGGAGTTGGCACCTCTAGGGAGGAGCACCATTTGCCCTGGGCCATAAGCTGGGAGAAGGGCCCTCCACTTCAGACATTTGTTAAAGTTTTGGCTTTTGATAAGTTTCACAAGTTGTTTCTATGCATATCATATGTGTGAACCTTTTTAATTTTAGTTATGGCCAGGGATTGCCAGTGCTAGAAGTGGGCCCAGCCTCAGAGGGCCTGTGGCTCATCTATCTATCCATCCCTGCTCACTGAATTTGTGCCGAATGGTGTGTCTGGGCATCTGAATGACTTCATGTAGGTACATTTATAAAATCTCCACTCTCCTAACAGATCACTTCTAAGTCGAGCTATTTTGTAATCATTTTGCAATGGAGCCTTTGCCTCTCCTGTTTCATCCACTGGAAAGCTGAGCACAGGGCTTGGCAATTCAGCAGTCAAAACCTGTGAATCAGAAACCAGGTGGAGTTCTCCTAATGGCCTTCACTCTTGCCGTATTTGGCTTCAGACGTTCTTGGCTGAGTTGTCACCATCAGTGAGCATAAAATGGGACCCCGTATGACCATTTAACAGAGGATTTACATGAAGAAATACTGAGAGGGATTTCTTGTTATGATTTCTTATTTTGGTGTGTGTGTTTCTTTAAATGTTTAGTTTGACTGCAGTAATGTAAGGAGAGTGATAGAGGGAGACAAGTGTGATGTGATTGGTGGATGACTGAGAGTGTGGGAAGAGAGGTGTCTATGAGGAGATTCTGTGTATGAAGTTGGAAGAGAGAGCATAGTCTGTGTGACTGTGTCAGCTATGCTGCCATAAGGGTTGGGGGTGGGGTGCTTGCTTGCCACGTCCGCTGCATACCTTCTTGGCTTCTGTAATGCTTGCTTATCTATGGACTTGCAGGTGCTGTGTAGTGTCTGGGATTCTAGGGAACCGTGGGAGCACTTTCGGTTCTCAGCTTCCGCCCTAACGGCCTGGGGCTCCTTCTCCCGCGTACGGGAATGTGGCTAATTGGCCTAAGGAAGGGGGGGTGCATATGAATACCCTATATCCCATTATGCTTGTAGGGGCGACGCCATTCTTAATAGTGCCTTTGTTAATGCATCTATAGCTCTTCAATAAAGTATAACCTTTTTGATAAGCGTGTACTCAGTTGTTGGCTGTGGAACCTGACATTATGGGAGTCTGAGTCTATTCTGTGTGAATAAGACAAAGAGTTTAGCCTGTGTGGCTATATATCTATGAGAGAGAGATATTAGACTGAGTGTCTAAGCCTGTCAGAGTGGAATTTGGCGTCTGAGAGACTGTGACACGAAGCTTTGCCAGTTACATTTACAAGTTCCTTTCTTCATCAACAGTTCAAAATAACCAGAAACCTATTTTGTTTTTTATTAAATAAATCTTTTTTTTTGTTTAAACTTATCCCAGCAATCAGAATTGTCCTTCCTCAGGGCTACGTAGTCCTCTGAAATGCCCAGACCCTGGGTCATTCTACCAAGAGAGATTTGAAATATTTAATTCCTGGTGGCAGCAGAAATCTACCAAGTTCATGAACACAGAGTAATAGTAAAACCATCTCCCCAATAAGAGAGGACGCCACAAGGGTGTTTATGGATTTGAGTCTGATAGAGTCTATTCTGTTCTCACCCACGGTGGATTAAAATGATACAGAGTGAAAGGCTTAGATCAGTGGCCTTGGCACCAGGCAGACCATAAGATACCCCAGCCTGGGGAATAAGTCCTAAATTCACAGAACTCTAGTGACCTGTGCAAGCATTAAACCTAATAATAATAATAATAATAATAATAATAATAATAATAATAATAATAATAATAGACATGCCAAACCTTCCCCCCCAAAGTCAAAGAATTTTTCTATGGACGTGGAACAGAACAGGAGCTCTCTAGCTCACTTTGATCAACAGGGACTATTGGATTGAACTGTCTGTGTTTGTCTGCATCTGCTATTTAATTTTATCATGTCTTAGATAATGGAAGCATAGGGTTACCAGATGTCCTCTTTTTAGAGGACATGTCCTCTTTTTTGGGGGGGTCCGTCCTCTTTTGGGATCTTTTAAAAAATCTGATGAAAATCTGATTATCATCTTAAATAGTAAGTAAAGGTTAAGGTTCCCTTGCTCGAAAGCCAGTCGAGTCCGACTCTAGGGTTGAGGTGCTCATCTCCGTTTCAAAGCTGAAGAGCCGGTGCTGTCCGAAGACGTTTCCGTGGTCATGTGGCCAGCATGACTAAACACCAAGGCGCACGGAACGCTGTTACCTTCCCACCGAAGCGGTACCTATTTATCTACTTGCAATTTCTTGCTTTCGAACTGCTAGGTTGGCAGGAGCTGGAACTAGAGATTGGAGCTCACTCCATCATGCGGCACCCAGGTCTCGAACTGCTGAACTACTGACCTTCCACAGCCTGCAGTTCAGCGTCTTAACCACTTGAGCCACCGCAGCTCCTTTCTTAAATAGTAGGGGTATTTAAAATCAGATTTGTTATAGCGATCACTTGTTTGGAGTAGTCAGTCTGGAAATATGCCGTTTTTTGCTTTTCAAAATATGGTAACCCTAAAGTATAATGTATGAACTACAGAAGTCAAAAGAATATTATTTTTGAGCTCTCTGTAAATGGAGGGGGTATATGACCAGTAGAGGGCAGCATTTATTACTTTATAAAAAGAGTCATTGCCCAAACCCAGGGATTATTCCTTCTGTGTTGAGAAACATAAATCAAGCAGAGAAGATGCTGCATGTCATTTATGCACTTAGGGTGCATTCTGGGAAATATGGGATTGGATTTCCTGGGGGAGAGAGAGAGAATTCAGGGAGTCCTGAACTGACTGGGAGCAATGGGAGTTGAATCCCCCCGTGTGCCACTTTCCCAATAAACTTCCCTCCCCAAAGCTGCTTTTTGTGTGTTAGATTCAGGAGGGCAAATAACATCTCAGGGAGTATGTAGACTGCTGAACTGCTGAGACTCAGAAGGGGGTGAGCGCCCTCCTACCTGTACTGTGGCTGCATGCAGATTTGGATCACCCTCTTTTTAAATCAAATGAAAGCTGTTGAGAGATCCCATAAGATCTCACCTAGTCGTACCTTTGGAGTGAAAAGTACTCGGAAACGTGGAATGATTCAGCAAAGTACTTTATTCGATCAAGAACAAGACAGGGAACCCCGGCATGCAGGCCGGCATATATGCCCAGAACCCACCACCAAAACACACCCCCTAGTGACCCCATTGGTTATTTACAGTGGCCGAGAGTCTCATAGGCTCTCGGCCGCGGACCTTGCCCTCTGGTTGGTGCGGGCTAGGATCTGCTCTGCTATTGTTCTCTCGGAACGAAGCTTGGGACTTGTGCGCGACCGCATGGCCCAACGGTCGCGCACGTGGCAATACGGATACATTACAGTGTAGATAGAATTTATTTTTAAGTTAAATTTTGCTTCAGATCTTCAAGAGCTCTTGTGATACATTTGCATCCTTATAAGGCTGTGGCTTTGCCTGGTGTTACACTGATTGTGTCTTAGATGGGGGAAAACACTCAAACTATAGTGGATTCCGAGGGCAGTGGGAGTACTAGAAGAAAAATAGGGCAGGAGAGTCCAAGGGAAGTCTTGCTGCTGGCGTCTCAAAAAGAATGCCTCTTCATTCTGTATGGCAACACAACTAGTAGATAGAAAAATAGAAGGAAGCTAATCACAGATCACCTTCTAATCTAAGACAGTGGCTGTGGTTGGTTGATGGTGAGGCAAAGATCTGTGCTCTTCTCTGCTGGCGGGGCCGTGCCTGAATCCTGGGCTGCCCTGCCTGGGTCTCTCCTCCTGTCCTGCTGCCCCACAGTGCTCTGTCCGCTGGAGGAGGAAGCCCAGGGGCAAGACTGGCCAGAAGCATCACGCGCACCTCTGGATGTACTCCAGGCCCTGTCCGTGCTGGGGGAATCCTTGGTCCTGCCTATAGGGCCCAGGTGTCTTGCCATGGCTGGATAAGAGGCTGGGATCTCTCTGAAGGGCCGTCTTGGTAATTTTAAGTGGTCAACAGCAGTTGTGAGCCCCCAGCCTGAAGCAGGGCTCTGGTGCTGTTTTCTCAAGCTTAAATATCCCTTTTCATTGGAAAAGACAAGAACGCTGGGAGAAGCTGAAGGAAGCAGAAAAAGAGGAAGACCCAATTGGAGAGAGACTGACTCCGCCGAGGAAGCCACAAAGGCCTTCAGAGTGCAAGACCTGAGCCAGGCTGTGAACGAGAGGAGGTTCTGGAGGCCATTCAATTCACAGGATTGCCACAAGCTGGAAGAGACTTGATGGCACTTCACACACACACACACACACACACGCACACACGCACACACCCCTTGCAGAGCTGCTGCTTATTCCACTGAGGGAAACAGGCCTAAGGCTTTCCTCCAGTGGAGCAAATTGAAGAGTTCTGGGGAAGGTGTCTGCATTTGGTTGAAGCCTGGAGGGACGTCAGGGTTAACCCCCCACCCCCACTGCTGCTCTTTACCAATAAAAAGCTCTTGGGGGATCCCTCCATCTAATCTAGTATGGCTCAAAATTAACCCCGAGGCCGACGGTGTCATTTCTGACTTCAGAGGATGAGATCTGGCGGTGAGCACTTGGCATAACGTGGCATTGTTTGAATGCTCCCAGATTTGTATTGAAGACATTGTTCATCACTCCAGGGACGACATGGAATCTGAGCAGAAGCAGCAGGAGATGAACACGCAAATTGCTGTTCACCATGTCACAAATGTCACCCCGGGGAGCCTCGAGATATCAGCCCCCTGACTTGGACTGGTTTTCTGAATTCCTGGCAAGTCAGAAGGCCAGCGTCTAAGAGCAGCATAACCTTTCCACCCACTGTTTTACCTCTTCTGTGGTTTTGTCCAGAGTGCATAGAAGTTATCCAGTTTTACCATCAAGACCCAGAAAAGAAAGATGTTGGGAAATGAAAGAGTTTAAGGATTGCATCATTGCAGAGGCAACCCTAAGCCATTCTATCTGGAGTTACAATCCTTGCCCCCTCCCCTTTTTTTCCTTATTGCCAGATTGCAAAGTCTGTAAGGGAGATGTTCTTTGTACTCAAGGCTGATGAGGCAAGATTAAATGGAAATGCAGTTTGTTTTCAGAATCACCAGTGGAGATGATCACTGCAATAATAAAGAGGATTGGCTAGGAGACAATATTTGCATTAAGTCCAAAGGCAAAATAATATTTTGGTCATATTTTTCCACTGCAAAATTCACCAGTGGAGGCATCCATCACAATCCTGGATAGTCTGCTCTTGTTGTGCATTAGATTGGTGGTGGGCACCTAAAACAAAAGGAGGTCCAGGATTTCCAAAGTCACACAATTCAGGGTTCAAACCCTCAAGGAGTCCGGCCTGAGGCACAAGGCATAGCCGAGTTCCTTCTCCACTCTGCTGGGAGACATCCACAGCCAGCACTCGTGGTCAAGAGGCTCTGCCCCATTCCACTGGGACTGACCTTGAGATCTCGCCAAGAACATCCCTTCAGCTCCCAGGGTCCACTGGGTGAATCTCAGGACAGCTGGCCACCTCAGTCGACCTGACTGGACCGGCGTCATTTCCCTTCCAGTGGCCACTTACTACAAGTATGAATCTCATCTCCCAAAAGACAGTAAAGTTCCTCTAAAACGTTTCCCGTTGTGGGTTGGAGCCAGCCAGCTTTCCCACCCAATCTCATCTAATTCCTTTACATCGCGCAGCTCCCATCCTGCATACCTTTTGTCTCCATGGGTCTCAGAAGTCCCAGCACAGCCCCTTTTGTGGCCAAGGGAGACCCTCTCCTGTCCCCTTCACCAGTGGAGGAGCCGGTTGGTAACAGCTTTTAGGGTAACAACTGTATACTGTGATGGGTGTCTGTCAGGACTCCGATCTGCAATGGGTGCTGAGGGAAACCAGGCAGGGTTTCTTCCATTATGGACTCCGTGACTCCATCTGGCCAAAAGAGAACTGCAGGATGACCAGCCAGACTGGGGTGGGAAAAGCCTCTTTGGGTGAGGCAGGTGACAACAGCCAGACCCTCTAGAGGCTTCCTGGATGGTGTGGGTTCTGCTTGCATCAGTCACCAAATCTGCGGCCATCTTCTTGTCCCTCCTGGCTTGACAAGAGGGAGGCCTGGGAGCTCTTCTGTAGTCCAGGGGCACACGTGACAGCCAAGTGCACCACCACAGTCCCAGGTGCATAAATAAACAACACTTGCGGCCACGGGGTAGTGCCTCTTTACCTGCCCGTTTGGTCGGAAATTGAGGCTCACCCCATGTCCCAAAGGCCCCGCTGCGGCAGTGCCCCGTACGGGGACTAGCAACGCCTCTGGACTTCACAGAGTGATGAAGCGAACGAGTGGTTGAAAGTGAAAGTGAATGGCTGCAAACTGTGAGTTGTCGATCAAAAACGCGGAAAGATATAAGCGTATCTCCCCCCCTATTGAACAAGCGCATAAGAAGAGGGAGGAGGGTGGATCGCCCCCCCCCCATAAGACTGGGACTGTAAGCAGAGCAAGGGGGGAGTGAAATTTAAAGAAGCAAAGTTACTTTTTGGGGATTTTCTTAAAGCGAAGAAAAGGGATTGTTTCCCAAGCAGTGCGGCACGGACTTTTTAAAAGTAAACAAACAGCCAAAATGTTGGGGGCTAAAAAGGACAGGGAGAAGGAAAAGCAAGCAAAGAAGCTAATAGTCACTTCCGGTCCTAGTTCCCGCCTCTCCAGTGCGGCTGTCAATCATCAAGAAAGTGAGATGCTTCGCCCTCTGCTGGATCAGATGCAGAAAATTAGCGAAACCTTAGTAAGCATGGAAAGTGTTCTCAGTAGTCAACAGACACAGTTAACAGATACAGCCAAGAAAATGGAGGAGATTGCAAAAAAATGTCTGGTTTCAACAGAAGATATGCAGAAAATCAAGAAGAAGGTCAGTAAAATGGAAAAGAAGCAAGAAATGCAAGAAAATAAGTTATTGATGTTACAAATGGAAAAATCAAATTTGACTCTCCGGTTTCAAGGAATTCAAGAAGCGGAAAAAGAAGATCTCAGAAGTATATTAACGGAAGCGTTGGCACCACTGATGGGCAGTGAAGCGGATAAATTAAGCGAAGAAATGGATCTGGTATACAGATCCTATTCTAACTTTACAAAGAAAAATAATCTGCCAGCTGAAGTGGTTGTCAAATTTACAAAACAACGTGTAAGAGATCAGATCCTCAAAGTGACCTCAGCAACACCCTTGAAAATTGGAGAACAAACTATAAGGATTTTAAAAGATGTGCCATTTTGAAATTTGGCAGAAGCGGAAGGCATATAAAGGATTGACCATATTCTTGCAAAATCGTCAAATTAACTACAGGTAGTTGTTTCCAGAAGGACTGGTCTTTAAGTTTAAAGACAAGAGAGAGAAGATTGACTCCATTTTCAAAGCACAAGACTTTTTGAAGAGACACGCCAGCTCAGAGGAGGAAGCAGAACTCGCTAAGTGGAAAATATTCAGCAGCGACGAAGACAGCAATCCGGAGGGAGGAGACGAAGAGCCAGAGGAGAAAGGAGCGGCAGGTGGTGTCTCCTACAATTTAAGAGAGAAGAAAGGCAGGCGCCCCAATGTCTGATGAACTTATGAGTGTGCTGCAAGGACAATATTAATATTAACCCAAAAGGACTTTACTAACATAACTAATTTTTATCTTTGATAGGTAATGAAGCAAGATGATCGACTGCTCACGGTGGAAGCTTTGGACTGTACTAACACTGATAAAAGATTAATATACTAATTTACTCATCACTCGCCCTTTTCTTAATCCCTCTATATACCCTCCCTTTTTTCTGTAAAATTAAAGCAATAAAATTCTCTCCTTTTTAGGAGAGTTTAATTTAAAAAAACAAACAAACTTGTGGCGAGGTCATCTCTCTGGGGGTTTTGCTTCTTCATATGTGCCTGCAGAATAACTGAGGAGTTAACAGAACTGTTGGCACAACCCTGTTTAGGGTTAGGGTTAGGCGGCGATCAGATTTTAGCTCACCCGAGGAGCCAAATGGACCCAATATGGCTTCAGATGGCTCTACGGGATCTGAGGTCCCCTGGCAGCTTGTTAGATGAGCTTGTGGAGGACTGGCACTGCTGACTCTCCGCAGCCATCGACGAGATCGCTCCGAGGCGCCCTCTCCGCACCCGCTCTAGGCTGGCGCCCTGGTATACCCAGGAGCTACGGCTGATGAAGCGAGAACTGAGATGGTTAGAGAGACGGTGGCGTCGCGCTCGTGACGAGGCATCAAGAGCATTCTATAGGACATTTATGAGATCCTATGAGGTGGCAGTCAAGGCCGCAAAGGTTTCTATGCGACCAGGATTGCATCTGCGAGCTCGAGCCCAGCCCAATTATTTAGAACAATTCGGTCTTTAACGGCTCTGCCACAGGTCAGGCGAAATGCTAGGGAATTGGATATCGGCTGTGAGGCATTTGCGAGCTACTTTGCAAATAAAGTCTTGGCGCTCCGCTGCGACCTCCCCGCCACAGTTGAAACAGTGAGTGAACTTGAGGCCCCTTGCACGTCTTCGGTTCCGGGTTTAGAGTGCTTCGGCCTGTTCAGTCTGGAGGAAGTTGACAGATTGCTTGCATCGGTGCGCCCAACCACATGCAGCCTTGATCTGTGCTCATTAGAGCGGGTCACAAGGGGCTGCGAGGTGCCCTTAGGGAAATTATCAACAAGTCCCTCGCGGAGGGATGGTCCCCAAGGGCACTTAAGGAAGCGATGGTCTGCCCTCTCTTGAAAAGACCTTCTCTGGACCTGGCGGAATTGGCCAACTATCGGCCGGTGTCCAATTTGCTCTATTTGGGCAAACTTATTGAGAGGGCGGTGGCGTTGCAGCTGCAGGGCTTTCTGGATGATGCTTCCGTCCTAGATCCCTTCCAGTCCAGCTTCCGCCCAGGGCATGGGACAGAGACAGTACTGGTCGCTCTTACTGACTACCTCCGCAGGCATCTGGATCGAGATGGTGTGGCGGCACTGTTGTTGTTAGATCTGTCGGCCGCGTTCGATATGGTCGACCACCAGTTGCTGACCCACCGCCTTGCCGACATGGGGATTCAGGGGCTCGCCCTTCAATGGCTTGCCTCTTTTCTCCAAGGTCGGGGACAAAGGGTGCTGATAGGGGAACAGCAATCCCAGAGACATCCTCTTGAATGTGGGGTGCCTCAAGGGGCAGTGCTTTCCCTGATGTTATTCAACATCTACATGCGCCCCCTTGCCCGGAGGTATGGGCTTGGGTGTCATCAATATGCAAATGACACCCAGCTCTATCTGATGTTGGGCGGCTGGTTGGGCTCTAGTCCAGAAGATCTGCACCGGGCATTGCAGGCTGTGGCTGGTTGGCTCTGACTGAGTTGGCTGAAGCTAAACCCGGCGAAGACGGAGGTCCTGGGCCTGAGTCGGGGCGGTTTGGGGTTGGGGCCAATGTTCCCTCTAAGCTGTGGAGTCTTGTGAGCAAAAATTCTACTTTGTGAGCTACTGGTATTAAAGTTGTGAGCAAGCAATTTGGCTACTGCATACATTAGTTTGCTCTGGAGTCATCTTTCCTGAGCTAAGACAAAAATGTGTGAGCCAGAGACTAAAAAACTGTGAGCTAGCTCACACTAACTCAGCTTAGAGGGAACACTGGTTGGGGCTACCTCTCCCGATCTTTGATGGGGTCCCTTTGGTTCCAGCGTCAGAGGTTACGAGTTTGGGAGTGCTCCTGGACTCCTCGTTAACTATGGAGGCCCAGGTGGCAGCCACTGCTAAGTCAGCTTTCTACCATCTTTGGTTGCCTCAGCAGTTGGCTCTACTCTGTTGCAAATCTGGAAGCTGCAGCTGGTGCAGAATGCTGCGGCCAGGCTGTTGATGGGTCTCCCTAGCTGAGACCACATCCGGCCTGTGCTGAAAGCACTGCGCTGGCTGCCAATAGCGTACCGCATTCGCGTTAAAGGGCTGGTTCTTATCTTTAAAGCCCTATATGGCCGGGGTCCAACATACCTGAGGGACCGCCTTTCCCCACATGTTCCCCTGCGAGCACTACAGTCAGGGACGCAACATCTCCTGACGATTCCAGGATGGCCGCTACCAGGGCCAGAGCTTTTTCAGTGGTGGCTCCTTCCTGGTGGAACGAGCTCCCGGAGATCCGGGCCCCGCGGGACCTGGCGCAGTTCCGCAGGGCCTGTAAGACAGAGCTCGTCTGCCAGGCCTTTGGGTAGGAGCCGCCACTATTGTACCATCATTATTAACTGGCCCTGGGGAGAGAGAACGACAGTGCCACGTGGAACTGATAGCACTGATTGGATGTACCCTCTTAGATTTTGTTTGGAACATCTAGAGCACTTAACATGTTGTAATTCTGTAATAATGGTTTTTATGGTTTTAACTGTTTTTATGTGTTGGCGTATGCCTATTTGTGAGCCGCCCTGAGCCTGCGTTGCGGGGAGGGAGGGCTATAAATTGAAATTATAAATAAATAAATATAAATAAATCTGAGTCCAGTAACACCTGCAAATCTTGTTGGTCTCCAGGGTGGTCCCCTTGCTTACCTTTGGGCATGGGAAAAAGCAACCATCTTTGCTGTCGTGACCCTGAGGTACTTGCGGCCGTCATGCAGTTAGCAGCACTGCCAGTGAGGGATGCCAGCCTCCAGGTGGGCCTGGGGGATCCCCTGGCGTTACAAGTTCATCCACCAAGATCAGTAGCCCTGGAGAAAATGGACGCTTTGGAGGGTGGACTTTATGGCACTGTACCGCACTGAGTTTCCTGTCCCCCCCCCCCGCTCCATCTCCAAACACAGATCTGGCAACCCTCCCCCCTCCCCCCCCCCACTGGCCGAGAGGGACCCGGCAACCAGCTTGCAGGGGAGGGGAGGATAGAAATCTCACAAACAAACAAACAAACAAACAAACAAACAAACCCCACAGCTGGCTTTTGAAGACCCGCTGTAGCAGTTACCGGGAAAGGGTGATATAAGAACCAACTGTGCAGGAAAGCTCTGCCAACTGAACCTAAAGTCTTGTACCTTTCTCTTCACCCACTTCCTCCCAAATAGTTGTTTTTCTTGAGCAGAAATTAAGAAAGACTTTTGTTTTTCTTTCAGAGTGGTAATGGGAACACAGAACAAGAACGGCATGGCTGGTTACAGCCCATAACAGTTCTTAGAACTGACAGCTGTTAACTTCCATATCAACTCATGGAGCAGCATTACAATGATTGAGAATAAAGCACGTGGAAGACTGACAGTTCTACAGCAATCCAATTAAGTCACATGCTTTCTAGACCGTTGCTGTTTTAGAAAATTAAGAACACTGCCCTTGAGTGGCTGGTGGAGTATTTGGGAAGCCACGAAGGGCCTTTACCAGCTCCCCCAACCTTACGTTGACTTGCTCCCTACTTAGGATGTCAGAGTATATTCCAGCCACAATGTCTGTGATATCTCTGTGTTAAATCCTGTCAAGTTGCTTCTGACCCTATGAATTAATGACCTCCAGGCCTTCCCAACCTGAAGGCTGTGGCTTCTTTTATTAAGTCCATCCATCTCATGGGCTTTATGGACTTTATTGAATCAGTGGGCTATATTGACTTTATTGAGTCAGTCCATCTATTATACAGTTGATGCACAAATTCTGAAATCTATTGGAAGAAACTGTGCTCTGTGCCAGGTCAGATTTCTCAACAGGTTTCATGCCAAGGGTAGAGTGCCCACAGACCCCACCAATGGAAAGCAGAGGAAATTGGCAATTTCAGCCACTAGAGACCAGAGGCGCTAACGGCCACTCAGCCCCTTGTGCTGACACCTTTCTAGGACACTGTGGCCAAAGAGTGGAAAGGTACTTTTAAGGAATGTATATAGTAATATACGTGGGAAGACAGAGAAGACAGAAAGAGGGAGAGGAAAACATTACACGTGAGACGTGGTACAGCTCCTGCCTCTTGCAGACACCGTCTGCTTAATCTTTGTGTTACTGTGGGCTGCCTTCCCTTGTGCAGTTGCAGAGGATCCCACAAGTGATTATTCATCAACAGGCACCACAAACTGAGCATTTCTATCACCTCAAACACTGACAGTAATATGGTCACTGTTAGGAATGGCTACTTTCCTACATGCATAAAGGGATATAGGGTATTCGTACGCACTCCCCCCCCCACTCCTAGGCCAATCGGTCTGACTCCCGCACGTGGGATAATGGGGCCCCAGGCCGTTACAGCCAAAGCTGGGAATCGAAACCTATCCCACGGGTAATAGATGGGGAGACACTACACAGACAACTAGCTAGCAAGGTCATAGATAAGCAAGGACAAAGGAATGTGGCATCAGTTGGTACACAGGTCAAGCAGATGCACTCTCGCCCATAAACATCACAGCAGCATAGCTGACACCAGGGAATTACGGTGAGGGGGAAAGAAAGCATCTCTTTCTGGACAGAGGATTTTCAAAGCAGACGTCTGTCCCAGGAATCTGCTGTATATTTGGAGTCTGTGATTCTACAACCAGCAGATGCAATGAATGTATGATTACATAAGTATATGTTTTAGCTGTTTCTTAGTGGTTTTAGTCAGGTCTGTGTATATGTGTATCATGTGCAAAATACATAAAAATAATTTTAAAAAGAACTCAAGGCCACCTAGTAAAGTTGATGGGTAATAGATTCAGGACAGACAAAAGGAAGGACTTTCTTATTCACTGAGTGATAAAAGTGCTGAATGCACAGGCAGTGGGAATAGTGATGCCCACGAGCATAACAACAGCTAGACAGATTCACAGAGCACAGCTCCATCAATGGCTACTAGCTGTGGTGACTAAAGGAAATCTCTACAATGTTGGGAGGCAACATCAGAGGAAGGCCTTGGCTTCTATGTTCTATTGTTGTTGTTCAGTCACACAGTCGAGTCTGACTCTTCGCGATCCCATGGACCACATCATGCCAGGCCCTCCTGTCTTCTGCCATCCTCTGGAGAATGCTTAATTTCATGTTCGTTGCATTGATAACACTGTCACTGATTCCCAAGATGTCGATGTTCAGTCTTGCCCAAGGGTCATTTCCTGTGAGAGCGCACAGGAGTGGAGCTCCGGCAGTAAGGAGCCCAGGGGGTGGGCATATGTAACAAGCCCCGCCCCCTGCTCCCAGCAGCCCTCAGTTGGGCCATGAGGAGCAAGAAGCAACCAGCCGCTTCACTCTTTCTGGGGTTACTTGTACTTGCCCACTGCTCTTCCCCAGTAGCATATCGGACACCCTCTGACCTGAGGGGCTCATCTTCCAGCGTCATCTCTTTTGGCCTTTTGTTACTGTCCATGGGGTTTTCTTGGCAAAGATACTGGAGTGGGTTGCCATTTCCTTCTCCGGTGGATCACGTTTTGTCTGAGTTCTCTGCTGTGGCCTGTCCCTCCTGGGTGGCCCTCCACGGCATAGCCCACCGCCTCATCGAACCACGCAAGCCCCCTCGCCACGAGGGAGCTGTGCATTATTAGTTGGCTCTAAAAAATGATACAGGCCATGGATCCAGCAGGGCTCTTCTTTTGAGGCACACACAGAGACAGTATTTCTTTGAAATGGAAGGCTGGCTGTTGTCAGGGAAAAGGTAGACAAAGTGAAAATGGTGTCTCAGCATGTGCGTGTCTAATGAGCAAACCTTAAATCATGACATTAAAATGTTCTTTGACAAGCTGTCAAGATAACAAGCTAATTATTGCTGGTGTTCAGTGGTTAAAAGCAGCCAAGCACTTTGTAGAGAAATATACATTCAAAACAACTGATCAACCTGAAAAAAAGGAACGGCAGTGGCAGTCCTTATGCTCCTAAGAAATCAAAACCTTTGATTTCAGGAGATCAGGATTCCACATGAGAAAGCAGAGTCCGTGCACACAGCTGGTGAGTCAGGGTGGAAATGCGGACAGCACGAGAACGTTGCTCCAGAAAATGTACTAGCAATGGGCCACATTCCCACAAGATCTGGCAAGATAAAAGTGTTTTTAAAGGGTCTTTTTGAATGCAAAGGAACTCAAAATGGCTATTTGAAATCATGCAAGAAGATAATATTATAAATCAGACTATCTTTTAATATTACTTATGATTTAAAGAAATGTAGCACACATTTAACTAAAAAACAGATTTTCCAACAATATCTTCTGAGGTACTGCAGGCCTCTCTGTGGAAAGGGCACAGAAGGAAGGGAATTTTGAGCTTATGGAGAAGAAGCGCAAGAGTTGTGAGGTGGACTGAGGGGCACGGGGGCTCCCTAGGGGGATTCATGAGGAGGGGGGGGTGGGGAAGGCAGTGCTTCCCTCCGTATGTTAAAAAAAAGTGAGCTTCAGCTAACCCAAAGAATTCTCCAAATTCGCTTTGCACAGATGTGTGAGAGAGAAATTCTACCACTTGAGCTCAGGCCAGCATATCCTTAGAATTCCTGCCTGCAGGAGGCAAGAAACCAACCACAAAATGGCTGCCACAAGAGGCTGCTCCAGCGCAGGGGGGAATACGGGTAATTTAGGGAGGGGGGGAAATCACCACGAAAGAGGAGAGAATTAAACCAACACTCCGGTCACAGCTACTGCTGAAACAACCGTATTTTAATCTGTACAGCAAATCAGATCTCAGTAGCCAATCAGACGCCCTACTGGGCTACAGGCTTACCTAGCCCCGCCCACCCTGCAGAGTGCACACCCCACCCTAGACCAAAACGCTCAACCCCCCCCCCCGCCCCCCACGCCCCCAGGTCCACTCAGGGAAGCCACCAGGGTGCCCAGCACATTACATTCCTGGCATATGCCTCTGCCCAGTCCTCTGGCTGGCAAGGTGGGGGGGGGGCGGGCACGGAGGGATTTGGCTCAGAACCCTTCAGCTGCTGATTCCCATTACGGAAATATATTTTTATTCCTGTTTGGTTTTTTTAAAATCCACTTGCTTGGGTTTCCCCCCACTGCACATGAATAAAGGACCAGGACAGGATGTCACAGCCACTCCAAGTCACAGGTGCTCTTTTCCAGCAACCGGGTCTATGTTAAGGAGGGCAGAGGATCTGGCCCTCCTCCTTCCTGCTGCTGGTGCCGGGGGGGGGGGGGTCCCTGTGTGAACACCCTTCGGCACCCTTCCCAGCCATCCTCCTGGTTTTCTTCTCCTTCCCCAGTGGTAGATGAATGTGTCGGCACTGTGAGTCTTTGGCCGTGAATGGCCACCCTACCCGCTCTCATTCTGGAAGATTCGGAGACTGCTGGGCTCAGCGCTCTGCACCACGGGAGTGTCGTGGTCAGGGGGTCCGACTAGGATCTACAGGGCCAGGCTGGAATCCCCCCCTCTGCCGTGGAAGCTTGACGGGTGACCTTGGGGGGCCAGTCACACTCTCTCTGCCTCACCACCCTCACGGGGTTGTTTGAGGGTGAAACCGAAGAGAGGAGGACATCAGCTGCTTTGGGACTGCAGCAAGGTATAATGCATTCCTGATCCTCAGTGACCCCTCCTCCTGGCCCTGCATTTTGCGTATTCTAACTTGGTTCTCATAGTTCTAATTGTGCGTTTGTGTTTGGTTTAAATGTTTTAAAGGCATGCAGGCAAGGCCCAGGTGTGAATGGACCTGGCCCTTCCTGGGAGGAGGAAGAGGAGTCTCAGAGTGGCTTACAAACTCCTTTCCCTTCCCCTCCCCACAACAGACACCCTGTGAGGTGGGTGGGGCTGAGAGAGCTCTTGACACAAACTGCTCTTTTCCAAGGACAGCTGGGCCAGAGCTCATGACTGACCCAAGGTCACATCAGCAGCTGCAAGTGGAGGAGTGGGGAATCAAACCCGGTTCTCCCAGATTAGAGTCCGCACACTTAACCACGACACCAAACTGGCTCTCCAAAGAGCAAAAAGGAGAGCAAAAGCAGACGGCCTCCCTAGAAGCAGGAAGGGGGTGCAGTTTTTAGAAGGAGCTCGTGAGCAAGCTGAGCAGGAGTGGAGCCTTGACAGAGGCGGGTGGACAGGCTGCTCTCCAGGCAAGCAGGTGAACCCGGAATGTAGGGTTGTTGCCAGCTCCCGGTTGGGAGTTGGAGGAGGGCAGGGACTTCAATGCCAGAGAGTCCACCGTCCACAGCAGCCATTTTCTTTAGGAGAACTGCTCTCTGTTGCCTGGTGATCCGTTGTAATCCCAGGAGATCTTCTGCCACCACCTGGAGGCTGGCAGCCCAACTGGTACCACATGCAAATCCTGCAATAAACCAGACCCTCAGCCGTCGTCTCCCTTTTTGAAGGGCCAGCAAATGATGGAGAAGCCAAGTGAAGAAGGAGCCCCTGGACCGGGGGGGGGGAGGGAGAGGAAAGCTTAGCACTGCCTTGTGTCCCCCCCCCATACACCCCCACGGGACTTGTGGGAGCCCGGCACTGCTTCACTGCTGCTGGGGCTTCAGTATTTTATGGCATCAGTGCTGGATTCTGACACATGTTGCAGCAGAGCTCAGAGGGCCGTACAATCAGGTCAGGAGTGCGCTAATGAGTTAGTTCTGCTCAAGAGGGTCCAGAGAGGCAGCGCTTCCCTTTTCTTGGAAGACTTCTGTGAGGATGGGGGTGGGTGGGTGGGTGCATTACTTCACTGAATCACAGCCCCGGCTCAGACTGGTATTTGCATCTGTCTCCTTGTATACTGGAAGACCTCTGCTTGGATGAGGGCATAAATGAAGAGAAGAGGAGAAGAGACTGGATTTATACCCCGCCCTTCACTACCCAAGGGAGTCTCAGAGCGGCTTACAAACTCCTTTTCCCTTCCCCTCTCCACGACAGACACCCTGTGAGGTAGGTGGGGCTGAGAGAGCTCTTGACAGAAACGGCTCTTTTTCAAGGACAGCTCTTGTCAGAACTACGGCTTGCCCAAGGTCATCCAGCAGGTGCAAGTGGAGGAGGAGTGGGGAATCAAACCTGGTTCTCCCAGATTAGAGTCCGCGCACTGAACTACTACACCAAACTGGCTCTCATCCACACAGAAGCCAACCAAAGACAAAACTAGGGGCTTCTCTCTGGCATGCAGAAAAACAGGGTGGTGTCAATTAACTGGAAGAGTAAGAGGAAGGGATTCAGAAGCCAAACGGATGAGGAGTATTGCTTGAGGGCTAATGGAAAGGCGGTGGTGGTGGGGTGGGGGGAAAATCCAGCTGCTGAGGCCCCCTGAGAATCTGGGCAGGGGAGGCACCACTGTGGTTCCTTGTGGACCTATATAATTCTTGACTTCCAAATTTAGTTTACAAAATGGGTTGTTTCTTTACAAGAGAATCACCCATGGGAGAGAGGTTAAAACAGAAAGCAGCAGAGAAAATGTTTCAAAAATCCAGCACTGTAATACCTTGTATGAGAGTCAAACAAAATGTTGGAAGTTGTGAGCCAGCATTTAATTTCCCCAGAATTCTTTATTGGGCTAGAGGGGGGGGGGGGGGAGCTACAAAAAATTCTTCACTCCTTTTTTTCCTTTTTGCAAAGAACAAAAGGCAAGGGGAGAGAAAAGGGTATTTCTGGTCATGTTGGAAAAGCCCAAAGTCTTCAGCTATTATAAGTCTTCAAGTGTGTTGCAGATTTAATTAAATACTGCTAGGTACAAAATAGATTCCATCGAAGACTACTGGGACCAAGAAGCAAAATATCTCACCCCGTTTCTCTTTGAAAATAAAAAGGCCCAGCAGCCAAATGGAATAAAGTCTGAAACGGAATTACTCTGAACAGGAAAATGACTCTCAGATCTGCTATTTCCTCAGCCCTGTCCCCCCCCCCCTTTTTTTGTTTTTTTTTAGAATGTACCATTTAGTTTGCATGAGTTACATTTGCTTTACAGTGCTGGGAATACTCAATGAAGAAGTTATGCTCATGGCAGGGATTATCTAATGTCCATTTTAGAGCACAAACCCGATCATTTTGCACCACGAGTTGTAATTCCACCTTCCTTTAAAGGGGCCTCTTGTCATTCCAGCATCTGCACTGTTCCGCCCAAGGCAGGAAAGATGGGTGGCCTCCTGTCTGCAGCCATCTGGCAACTGGCTGCATTTCCCCTCCAGAGGATAAGCCGTTAACTTGCACACCTGAAGCAGTGAATCCGCTTGTATGCTTTGCCCTTTACATGGATGTCCTTGAGTTGCTCAGTGCAATTTGTGTCAGCGCCCGTCTGTTGTCACTGCACAGTCCCAAGCCACAGCACACAGCTCTGCCCACCAGAGGAAGCGCCGCACACAAAGGCGAGAGCCTGCCCTTGGAATCAGACGCTGCTCACGCTGCACTCCAGACCCCCCAAGAGTGCACAACCTTCTTAAAGTGTGTTCTAATAAATTCACAAAATCTGAAAGAATACAAAAACCTAAGGAATGCCTTTGCAATAATCCCTCACTTAACCATTAAAACTATACCCATTGTGGATTTATTAAAAGGAATATATTTATGCAAACATAGAAGCTGACTGAGAAGAGCCTTACCCTCAAGCAGGTTCAGCCCGTCCCTCTTCTTCCTTTGTTGCGACCACGGAGGCCGCAACCCTGGAGAAAGGGGGGAAGAACGGCTGAGGGTCTCCTCCTCCTCCACCAGCAAATATTTCTAGTTATTGACAATGGTGAACACATTGTGTAGTATTGTGATGTGTGTTCATTTAATATCCACTGTTCATATTTCAGAAGGAGGTATGGTGCACCGAACATGACAGAGGGAGGTACCAGTCAGGAGCCAAGCACCGTTTTGCGGGGCCTCGTGTGAGCCTGTACCACCCGCGGAAACCATTTTATCCCTCACATTAGCATGAATAGGTATGTTGCCCAGCAGTGCTCCCTCTAAGCTGTGGAGTCCTCCTGTGAGCAGAAATTCAACTTTGTGAGCTCCTGGGAGTTGTGAGAGAGCGATCTGGCTGCTGCATAAGTTACTTTGCTCTGGAGCCCTCCTTCCGGAGCTGAGACAAAAATGTGTGAGCCGGAGGCTAAAAAACTGTGAGCTAGCTCACACTCACTCAGCACAGTGGGAACACCCTCCCCCCCCCCCCGCCGCCCACTAAAGCACATCTGTGTTTCCACACTGGGTCCAGCTCCCAAATCCAGGATGCAAAGGGGGGTGGGGAGTGCCCCAGACTCCCAAGGGCTGGAGCTGCTTTGAAGTCTCTGCAGGCTCGGCAGTGCCTGAGGCCCACATGGGAGCTCCTGCTTTTCACACCTGCAAATACCTTCAGACACAGGAGGCAACAAACCTACCCGCGAAGAGCAAAACTGTTCCGCCCGAGTGGGTGGCAGAGCTGCGAAGGGCCATGCTGAGCACCGGGTCTTTTGGCCAAAGCGCCCTCCAGGCCGGTCAGTCCAAAGCCCGCAGGAACGGAGGCCTCCGAGGCATGTCGTCTCAGAGCCGGAAGAGGCCGCCAGGGGTCATCTAGTCGACGCAGAAGTGACCGCGGGAACAGCCCCGGCGACTCGGCGCCCGGCGACCCCCCCCCGCCTCCCT
>NW_015163702.1:142679-147933 GCF_001447785.1 Gekko japonicus | reverse complement strand
GAATGCCGGCCAGTACTGTCAAAGCAGCGTCTCCAGGCAGGCAGGCAGGCAGGCAGCAGCCACCGCCACGGAGGAGGCCTGTGGGGACCATCCTGAGTCGTGATGCAAAAAACCAGCAGCAGGACCTGCCTCTGGTCAGCTGGCCCCAGCCTCTTCCCGTGGAGCAATAAGCAACAAGGACAGCATTGGATCACATAAAGCATTGCTGATCTACTGTGGCACAATTGGGAACATTCGACAGAAAGAAAAATAAACTTGTACATAAACCATAAATATCTCCTGCCTCATTGTGGGGGGTGGGGACTTGGGGGGCAACACCCCAAATGTTAGAAATCAGGATCCTCACATCACCTCTTCATATTATCTAGACTTGTGCAGAGGAGTTTGTTTCGTTTTTTCATTTTTGTTATTCTAGGGATGGGCACAGACCCGCTCACAAATTAAAGCTCATCACGAATTCTGGCTGGTCCGTGGTTCGCAAAGTGATGTTCACAAACTGAAGAGCTGCCATGAGCTTCCGGGAATTTTAAGGCAGTTTGTGGTGGTTCACGAAGAGCAGTGGCCCCACTGCTGGGCCTCCCAATGGCCCCTGGTATTTCTGGCCACTGCGTGACAGGCAGAGTGTTGGACGGGAGGGGCCTTTGGCCTGATCCAGCATTGGCGTCTCTTATGTTCTTATGCTGTGAGCAGGCGGAGGGGAGGGGAGGGGAGGGGTGTGTGCTGTGGAGCGCCCTGCCTGCTGTCCGGCCAGGCGCCGCTCCTTCGCACCGACCGAGGTGGTGGTGGGCACGCAGTGGGTCATCCTCGGAGCAACCTTGGAAGGGCCCTGAGGGGCGGGTGCCCGGCAGGCAAGGCAAGGCAAGGCGGCGGTGTCTGGGGCGCGGGCGCCGGAGGAGCCTTCGTGGTTCCAAGGCCTCCGACCACAATCGCTGCCGACCCTCCCCACACCCCCTGTGGCCATGGGCAGCCAGCCTTCCCCCAGTTGCCCATCCCAGCCATGGCACTTCCGGGGCTCTTCGGTTTTGGTTTCCTGGTGCCTCTGTCCGGTGGCGCCTTTCCAGACTTCAGTCAGTCGTTGTAGGAGACCTCCGGTATTGTCAGTCCGGAGGAGGAATCGGGGTGTGCTTGTTTCCGATCTAGTGCTGGTCGTGTCCTTGGTCGTGACTAAACAGAAGACTACTGGCTCTTGTGATTTTATGACTACAAAGCTGGGACAGTCAGGCGCCTCCAGCAAGGAGAGCGGTGTCTTCTGCCATCTGTATTCCCCCCTCTCAGCAAATGTTCAGTTAACGTGCAAAGCTGAGGGAGTTTACAGGGTTCACAGAAAGGGACCAGAAGGGAAAGGTGGGACACAGATTTCCTTAGACAAGTTAGGAGAAAAGCTGGTCTTGAAAGCCTACTGTTGGCACTTGGCAGTGTAATGTTTGTGGGTTTTGTTGTTATGTTTTCAACTTCAACCGAGTTTCCATCAGACCAGGTAGGTTCTTGGTGGCCCTGTGCTGAATTTTGGAAAAAAGGATCGCTTAGGCAAATAGTTAATTAATAATTATCGTACGGCATTGTGTGTAGAACAGCCAGGCAATCTTAAGATTGTCTGGCAGCCAGAAGTTCTAGTTCATTTAACCATTATGCACCACTAGGTGAGGAGCTAGATTTGCTTTTAAGGCAAGAGAGGTTTCAACGGTGGTTGTCATCGCCAGCCTCTGCATCACAACCCTGGTATTCCTTGGAGGTCGCCCTTCCAAATACTAGCCAAGGCTGACCCTGCTTTGCTTCCAATGCCTGAGGAGCTCGGGCTCACCAGGGCTCTCCAGGTCAGGGTATCACTTCGGCAGATGAGGCAATAGATTGTGAGATGAGGATTCGGTGTTTTGTTTCCTAGCAGACACCCACTTGGGGCCAGATGGTTGATGCTCCCATGGTCAGGACTGAAAGCCCAAGGCAGATGCACAGCCTCATGGAGTCGAGCTATTCTGGGTTCAGTGGTGTACTGGTTAATACTTCCCTTGGAGTAGTCCCGTAGGGGTTACGCCAAGGGCAAGGAAATTGGTGCCACAGGGAAGCACCACCGGAGTCCCCCTTCGGCAGTGGCCTTCAGGTATTTGGATGGATTCTTGCCTCAGGGAAAAGCTGTATCTTGTTAGCCCTGCATGTTGGAACAAAAATACTGAATGTGTTATAAAAGGAATGTATTTTTTAAAGTTTTATAAGAAATAATCCAGAGTATCAGACCTGAGGAAATGGCAGGCATTCATGTATGACCTGGGCAGCAAAACAGGTGTGCACTGGAAGTAGATACATGTTGGTTCCAGCTCCGCTGCCAGGTGCTAGGATGGAGTACCCACCTAGTGCGGCTGGTCTGGGCCCCATCCTTGCTTCTCTCCCCCGCTTTCTCACATCTGTCTCCGGCCTGGAGTGCCGGTGTTTGCCACTTGAAGGAGATATGTGTTTGGAGGCCTCGTGCCTCCCTTTCCCATTGGCCACACCTGCCCTGTCCCCGGCGGGACACCTGAGACACCTCGCAGTGTGGCAGAGTGCCAGTGCAAGAAGAACAGATTGAAATGTTCTCGCTAGCAGAGACCCTTCACCTGATGCTGCTGGTGTGTGTGTGGTGGGTGTCCCCCTGCTGACCTGTGGGCCCACCTGGACAGCTGTCGGTCAGTCTTGCTGCCTGGGGGAGATGATGGCAGCTGGGCTCCCAGTTGGCTTCTGCCCACGTTCAAACTTGGGGTCTGGCTTGGTTTCTGCTGAAGCAGCAGGTGACACTGATCCTAAACTGTGCAAGCATTTCATATCCATCATCTGTTTTCCAATTTCTGAGGCCCACGGTTGGAGACTCTGGCTAGCAAAGTGCATGTTGCCATCGGGCTGTATGTTAACTCCAGATGCATTTAATGTGCATTGCTGTTGATCCGGGAAAACAAAAGCGGACATTTCGTGCTCTGCCCTGTCAGTCAAGTCCAGCAGCTGCATTGCCTGCCTGCCAATTTGCAGCTGCTTAATGATCCTGAGAATTTAAACATTCTGGCAACGTTGTCCTTGGTCCTGGAGTGGCAAATGGAGCTGCGTGTGGAAGGCTGTGTGCTCTTCCTTAGCTGAAGTGCATTGGGAACTTTCAGTTCTGAGTAATCCGAATCTTGTGTATTCACTGGGATTTTTTCAAAGCTTTCCTTCTCCCTCAAGCCTTGGAGTGGATTACAGTTTATGACTCAACTTGTATTTTAAGGAATCCTGGCCAGCTCTGTTGTTGCTCGTCTGCTGGGTACTGAAGTCAAAGAGCAAGGGCAGTCACACTCTCCGCTTTGGGAATCTCTTACTGTTGCCATGTGACTTGCTCAGAATTTCAGCTGATACCTGAGGAGGCCAGCAGACTGATACATTGGAGGCTGGGATGTTGAGAGAATGAGCACCCAGATAAGTTAGACGAAGAATAATTCTGGGATGGGATGGTGCTAAAAGAAGCCGGTGTGTTGACTGGGCATTGTTTCCACCTGGGGAATTCATCGCGGTTTACCTGCTCAGGACTCTCTGTAAGTTTGGGTGGTAATTTTTTTAAATTGTCACTTCATTTTTTGGGGTACCTACCTGCAAAGCTGAGCAAAGTATAAATTTTACATATTGTTTTTCGAAAAAGAAATTCCTTTTATTAGATTTGCTTAGTGCAAGAGGCAGCAAAGCTTGGATAAGGGGAAGGCCTTAGAGCATTTGTGTTCAAATATCTAAAGTGTTGCCGCAGAGCAGAGGAAAAAGATGTGCTTCCCCGGGTACTTGAAAGTAGGGCAAAAAGCGGTGGGTTCCTATGACTGCAAAGCCGATTTCAGTTAGAATACCTTCTGGCATTCAAAGAGCTGTTGGACAATAGAGGAGATTGTTCAAGGAAGAGCACTAATATCTGCTTAGGAGCGCTTCGTGCCTGGAGGCCTGTGCCTGGGCCCCCCTTTCGGAGCTCACGCAATGCAGCCACCTTTTAGTCTCTGGTGGCCTCAGACAGGACCGGGAGAGAGGAGGTCGGAATGGGGCGTTCTCTGGCTGGAGGGCCACAGATATGTATTTTTTTAATATCCTGCTTTCAGAGATCACTAAAGGCAACTTACACTACTAAATAATGCAAACAAGCAATAAAAACATGGAGAAAATAACATGATAAATCCAGTATATAAAACCAGACAGTAGCCATTTAAAAATAAAACCGCAGCAGTAAAAACAGCCTCTCTGTTCCAGAAAAGTATTATCATATTTCTGTGAAAGATCAGGATGGAGAAGAAGAAGAAGGAGAGATTGGATTTATACCCCACCCTTCACTACCCAAAGGTGTCTCAGAGCGGTTTACAAGCTCCTTTCCCCACCCCACCACTCCCCACCCCTCCCCACAACAGACACCCTGTGAGGCAGGTGGGGCCAAGAGAGCTCTGAGAGAAACTTCTCTTTTTCAAGAACAGCTGTTATCAGAGCTACAGCTTGCCCAAGGTCATCCAGCCAGGTGCAAGTGGAGGAGTGGGGAATCAAACCTGGTTCTCCCAGATTAGAGTCCGCGCACTTAACCATGACACTGAACTGGCGGGTGGATCTCAGCAAGGAGAGCGGGCCAGGATTTGAGAGCACACCGACCCCCCCTCCCAAGGCCCGGTGCTGTGTACTTATTTCAGGCAGCTTGCGTTCCGTGGGGTGGGTACAGACCACTTCTCAAGTCCTGGGTAGATTCATCTGGGTGGGTGGGTTTCGGGTCCGTGTTTGGGGCACTTTGGTTCCAATCCAGCTTTAGAGGCCAACGCCAGAACCTCCTCTTGGGTCCTGGGTCACACTGACAACACTCTGGCAGCAGGCCCCGGTTGGGCCTTCTGGTGCTGCGTTCCCCACCCAGGGAAGGAAAGCGGTCAGGAGTGGCTCGCTCCTGTCAGGAAGAGTTAAGTTGTGGGCTATCAGCTGGGTATTAGGAAGGATTTCTTTTACGGTCAGAGTGGTGCCAGCAGTGGGATCAGCTGCCTGGGGAGGTGGGGAGCCTCCCCCGCACTGGCAGTGTTCAAGCCGGGCTGGACGAACCCTTGTCAGGGATGCTCTAGGCCGGTCCTGCATTTAATTAAATGTGTGTGTAAAAGTTTGCTTGTTGGTTCTAGCATCCGCGTGCCCTTGACACAGCATTTTATAAATATGGCACATAAATGCGATGATTTTCGATTTATTATTCTGGAACATACGGTTGGTTGGATACACACAAAATGCTATTGCAGAAAGAAGCACAATGGATATATAAGTT
>NW_015163702.1:141321-142633 GCF_001447785.1 Gekko japonicus | reverse complement strand
AGTATGTTTAATTGTTCTTCCCACCTTTCTCTATGTGGTGTTTGTTATTTGTTGTTTTTTAACGGTTAGTTAAGTTTGGATATGGTATTCTGTAGCTTTAAATACATGGAAGGAAACCCAGCTGCGTGGAATCCGTTTGCTTTGACATTGTTGGAATGTACTTAAGAGTTGTGACAAACACGGACGGTAGGAGAGGCAATTCCGACTTGCAAAGGGACGTGGAGCTCTGCCTAACTGGGATATCTTGATTGGGACCTCGCTTATACACGTGTGTTCATTGTATGTTAATGGTGAGTGTGACCTGCATTTGTTATGATTCATATGGCATTTTACTTTAGGTTAGAATGTTTCTTGGTATTGTTTACCTATGGTATTTTGCAGAACACTTACCTGATTCACCTGATGAAGGAATAGATCTGAAAGGCTGATTATATTATCCAGAACTGTGTTGTTTCTGTCAAGCTGAGTTTTGTTTCTTTGCATTTCACTTCACTGCTTGCCATGATATAGGGGGGAGGGAATTCCTGAGGGGAGTGTATGGGGTGTTGAGTGTGAATGCTTTAAGTAGCGATAACCATTTTCCTTAAGCCATGCCACAACACCAGTTCCCATGAGAGCTGACCTTGGAGACTCTTCTGCCAGGTTAGAATAGATCTGTCAGGGTTGCCATAGTGATCTAGGGGGCTGGATGATGACATGCATGAGATGTGGGGTGTCAATTGCTTATAAGGGGGGATTTTTCGAGTGTTTTCTCAGTTCTGACAAAGAGCATGTTTCCACAAGTAGGCATATCTCAATAAACTGTCACTGCTTAAGTGTGTTGTGGAGAGTGCCTTTAATGGGAGACCTGACAGATTCTACTTTGAATGGACCTCATTTACTACAAGCAACAGTATATAGATATTTGGACTTTAATTCAAGGACATGTGATATTTATGCAAACACAATTTTCTCTGTGCTTGTTCTGTTTATGAGAGAAGTCTGCTGCTTTTGAAATATGCTGTGACTTATTGTGGGTTTGAGTTTGTTACCACCCACTTTTGGATAATTGTTTCTTATTGTGTTTGTGTTTCTACAATAATATATATGAGTTTGGCATTATTATTGACTTTGTTTTCCATATAATTATTGTTGTATTTATTTAGGGTGCTTTGACTGCAGATTTGTTTGAGATTTCTTTGGTCCTGCATTGAGCAGGGGGGGTTGAACGAGTTGACCTCTGTGGCCCCTTCCAACTCCAGGATTCTGTCATTCTAAAGTGGAGCTGAAGACCTTCTAAGAGTAGGAAGCATGCCATTTGGCCCCCCCCCCC
>NW_015163702.1:120288-141284 GCF_001447785.1 Gekko japonicus | reverse complement strand
AAGGAAGCATGCCCTCAGGCCCCCCCCCCCCGGAGAATTTCTTCTTCTTCTTCCTATGAAAGCTGGGGGTTTGGGTCTGAGCACCTTCTTCCCCCACCCTTCCCCCCCACTGACAATTGATTATTCTAAAGCATCTGACCCCTCCACCCAGGGTGTCACCCTCGCAGTGACAAAATTCATAGGCTTAATAATAAAATATAAGAGAAATAATACTAAGGTATTTAAAAATAATTTTTGGTTCTAACTTCTGCTTAAGGCGATAGCCAATTAAACAGTACTTGATAGATTATTCTCAAGCCTCACCATCCATTGTGGGGTAGGAAGGGACTGAAGAACTCTTACCCTGGAACAGCCGTTATAGAGGTACGGGCTGAGGAATCTGGGGAGGGCATCCAGCCATAGGAGGAGGAGGAGGAGACTGGATTTATACCTCACCCTCCTGGCTCGGTGCCCGTGGATGGCACGGGCGAGGCCAGCAACATGGGGCTGCAGTTTGCAGTTTTTCCTGCCTTGGTGCAGAGCTGCAACTGCTGTGGCTGGAGCCTGCTCATGCGAGCTGCTAGGTGAGCCAGCCAGCCAGCGAGGACTTTGACATGTGGCTGCTGGTGGCGGTGGGTGGCTTTCGATGGTGCACCTGGCTGCTGGCCGTTGCCTTCCCTCAGGCTGCTGGTTGTGCTTCTGGCACTGGGCCTGGCGGCAGGGCTCCTGCACAGTAACGCAGACTGTCAGTTCTGTGCTCCTCTGATGTCTGCGACCTAGGCGTCCGCTTAGGTTGTCCTAATGGTAGCACCGACCCTGCCCATTTGGGAGAAAATTGGGTTGTAAATGCAGTATTAAGGCCCCGGTCACACGGGCCGGATATCGCAGGGGGGAGGCGTGTCTGTTTGCCCCAGAGCGAACTACCGTGCGGCCGCCGGATCAAACGTCCCGCCGACGTCCCATGGTTCGGGGGGAGGTGCCGATCATATGTAAATCCTGTGGCGCGGCAAAGAAGCGGTGCGGTGGGGGTTGTTTTTTTTTTTAACCCGAAGTGTGCGCATGCGCCGTTGGGTGCTTGTGCGCATCCTGTGGAGACTTGGAAAAAAACTCCTTTTCACGACGGGACATGTGCGGGCGCCGGATGTCATGAGCTACCACCGGAAACATGATCAGACGCCCGCCCTTGCCCCGCGGTTTCCGGAAACTAGTACCTCGGAGGTACTAGTTTTTTACGGTGCATCTTCGGCGGGAAGCCTCGGGTTCGCCATGGGAGCACTACACTTCCCAGATGTTGTGGTTTGATCGCGCCTGGAAAATCCGCCTATCTTCCGTCTCTGTAGCGTGGCTAATGCTCCGTGTGACCGCGGCCATAAATGGACAAATTAAAGAGAACCACTTGTCCAAGTTGTTTGTAGTGTGTCCATGCTCTGTCTATGCAGTTTGATGCATCCTTCAAATGACTGATATTTGATTCATTGCAGGGCCTGATTTTTGCATCTACTGAGTCAGCAGCAGCTATTGGTGAAAAGATTGCAAAGACTGATAGCAAACTTCACTAGGTTTTATGGTGAGACACGAAAGGCACACAGATAACTAAGTAGAAAATCTCAGTTCAAAAATCTCAGACTTGTTTTTCCTTTGAATGATGTCCATTTTAACTGTTGGAGGAGTTGGCAGATGGGTGGGGGGGGACATCTGGAGAAAGTGGTCTTATCATGCACACAGACATTTAGATGCATTCCAACTGCTTGTTGGATTATTGGCTCTCTGGTTGTAGTCAGCAAGGAGAACATGGGCTGAACTGTTGTGTGATCAAGGGAATTTAGTATGGCTTTGGTTGTGAGGTGGTATCTGGCTTGAGAATTTACCATGTATGTCAATTGTTGGATATGTTAATCTGCATTGTATAGTCTAAAAAAAATCTTTCAAAAATCTTTCCTGGATCTTTGGAGAACTTATTCTGTAGTTTATTATGATCTTTCCAAACATGTTATTGAAGTCAGTTCTCTGAGAAGAGGACTGTAGAGACAGATTTTCAAAGTCTGTTTTGACACCTCTAGGCTAGATGGTCCCCATTCTTTCAGACAGTTTGGAATCAGAACTCTATGGGCAACTGACCCTGAAAACTTCCTTTCCTGGGAGAACAATGCAAACATTCTAATTGCCGCAGGCTAAAAAGGATCACAACAAATTACTACAGAACTTTTTTTAAAAATTTTTTTTAATTCTTTCAGACAACAGTATCCACTTTACATTAGGATATTGTCAATATACAATCTTACACTATATAACATTTATCAATAATTATTCTTTCTGTTTACTGCACAGTCCAGGTTGGTTGGCTTATTCTCATATGGTACTCTATTATAGAACTAAAATTATATTTAATGTAACATTAATAAATTATAATAGTCTAGTAACACATTATTATTAAACGATTGTTTATTAGCATATTTTTCCAAGAAGGGAAGCCATTTTACTGAATAGTTGAGGTGGATTCCTGAGCTAGCAAATGCATGTGGTAAATCTTCTCAACAAACTCATGTGTTATATGAAAAAAGAAAAGTCCTGGTGAGGTTTGCCTTGTTTGGATGAAGCCTTTTTAAAATCCCCTTAGACTACATGAATGGTAGCTTTGGGTCGCAACCAGAATTGACTCAGCTAGTCAGATCTGGATAA
The DNA here is from genome assembly GCF_001447785.1 of Gekko japonicus. Classification (NCBI taxonomy): domain Eukaryota; kingdom Metazoa; phylum Chordata; class Lepidosauria; order Squamata; family Gekkonidae; genus Gekko; species Gekko japonicus. The sequence goes on along the minus strand of NW_015163702.1, from coordinate 138,626 downwards.
AGCACAGTGGAATTAGGCTTATTAACCAGGTTTTTGCAAAGTTTCAGATCTCTTGCTAATCTCCTTTTGTGTCCAATAAACGAGAAACTGATGGATGTATTTTAACAGATTCCCATAGAGAGAGAGCACAGCAGAAGGAAGCCCAGCCCATAGGCCTTTTGTTTCCCTTTCTCCTGGTGGCGCATATGCCTATCTTCATTTTTTTTAAATAAAAAATTATTTATGATTTTCCATTACAAAAAAAAGATAACAATATTTATAATTTTCATTACAAAACCACAAAAAGAAAGTAAGCATAAAAATAAAAACCAAATAGAAAAGTAACAGTATTTTGTATATGAAATATATTTATGAAGTTACGCATTTCCCCCCAACCATTTATTAACTCTAAACCATCTTTTTTGAAAAGACTTATCATCTTTACCTGAAAGAATCATGTTCAACTTGTCCATTTCTGCCACATCACAGATTTTTATAATCTCCTCCTCTCTAGCAGGTAGGTTTTCGGATTTCCAACACTTGGCAACCAATATCCTGGCTGCAGTAAGGATATATGACAAAATACATAGTTCATCATGCCTATATCCATCTGGTATTATATTAAGTAAATAGATTTCTGGTATTAGCTGCAATTCAATGCCCATAATCTCTGTTAAAGGTAAAGGTTCCCTTGCTCGAAAGCCAGTCAAATCCGACTCTAGGGTTGCGGTGCTCATCTCCGTTTTAAAGCCGAAGAGCCAGCACTGTCCGAAGACGTTTCCGTGGTCATGTGGCCAGGATGACTAAACACCAAGGCACACGGAACGCTGTTACCTTCCCACCGAAGTGGTCCCTATTTATCTACTTGCAATTTCTTGCTTTCGAACTGCTAGGTTGGCAGGAGCTGGTTTAGCCATTTTATCTGGTGACCAGTGCCACCTATAGAACATTTTAAAAATATTTTCTTTATAAGATATTGATCTTAAAAGTTTGACAGCCTTCCATATTTTTGACCAGACATCTATAGCCAGACTATGTTCTATATCCTGCATCCATGTTATCATTGACTGCTTGATTATTTCCTCCTGCATGACATCATATAACAAAAATTTATATAACTTTTGAATCAATTTATCAGAGGTTGACAGCCAAATTTTATCAAGATCTGTTTTCCCATTATAAAACTTTGTTATTTTATCTTTGGCGAACCTAGACTGTAGTTGTACATTCTCCCACCATGTAAGTTCTATATTTATTTCTCATAGAGTCTCAAGTGGTTTTAAATCATTAGCCTTGTTTAATAAAGTTTCATAAGTAGCATTTTTATTTTCCGTCATCAAAGTAGGCTTTGTGAAGGCCTCAAGAGGTGAGACCCATCCTGGTATTTTTGAATAAAATCTTTCTTTTATTTTCCTCCATATTTTTATTAGGGCCCCTCTAATTGCATGGTTATGAAAGTTTGAGTGAATTTTATCTTTACCGTATTATATATAGGCATGCCAACCCATGTATAAGTCATGGCCCTCTAAATATAGCAGTCTTTTGTCTTCTAACATTATCCAGTCTCTGATCCACCCCATAGCTGAGGCTTGATAATAAAGTAGCCAGTTTGGTACACCAAAACCACCTCTTTCTTTTTTATCTTGAAGAAGTTTCCATCTAATACGTGCTCTTTTACCATGCCATATAAATTTTCTTGTATGATTATCCAGTTCTTGGAAAAAGTTATTGTTTTTTAATATTGGTAGGTTTTGTGCCAAAAATAAGAAACGTGGAAGAATGTTCATCTTAACAATAGCAATTCTACCCATAAAAGACAGTTGTAAATCATGCCATTTCTGAAGATCTTCTTTAATATTATCTAGTAATATTAAATTTAAATAATTTAATTAATTAAATAAAATATTTATAATTATATTCAAATAATGTATTATTTTTATTTGAAAGTAGAACACCTAAATATTTGATCTTGTTGACCACCTCGATACCTGAATGTATCTGTATCTTGATATTCAAATCTTGTGAGCAGTTTTTGGTCATAATCTTAGTTTTTTCTAAATTTATTTAGCTTTGGAGCTAAAAGCCCTTGGACTGGGCTTGGAAGCAGGCGACCAGTAGAAATGCCCCTGGAAGGGAGCAGCATGCAGAATGCAGCTGACTCCAGATCGTCATCAGTTTGCAGCATTTTATACCTTGAGAAGCTTCTGAGTGGTTTCCAAGGGCAGCCCCACACAGCATCTTAGATAATGTAGCTGTAAGATTACAGTACATCCAAAGAAGGCAGCAAGGTCCCAGTTGGCACATGGGCCTTGTCCTTGTCTGGACTCCATTCAGTCTCGTCCTTACCATGGCTCTTCAGCCACAGCAACCTGCTGCCAGTCTGGGATAGAGGGGGCTGCTTTGGGGGTGGGCTGGTCCACAGAGGAGAACAGTTTGCTAGCTTGTTTGCTGGGATTTTCCTGTGCTGCTGCTTTGGACTCCTCCTCCAGGCAGCTTCCAGTTGTCACTTAATACTAATCCAGCCCATAATGGAATTGACATTGGTTTCAGCCTAGGGTCCCATGAGGCCGCTGCACCAGATGGAACGGATAAGTCGGATGTGCACGGAACGCGCACTCTAGGTTTGCAGGGTTCCAAATCAACTGTTACGGCAAAATTCTTCTTCAGAGAATCTTGTGACCTTGGATTCTCAAGTAGATCCCTTGCTGAGTTGGGTCCTGGGGGTGAGTTCAGGTTGTCTGCAAGACCAAGGTAGCTTCTGCAGCAGCCTTCGTAGGGGGCGTGTCTTGCATGCAAAGGGGGACGGTTTCTGCGACCAGTGGGGGTCAGTCCTCTGTTAAACTCCAGTCACAGAACGAGGCAGTAAAGATAATAAACATCTGCTTTTTGTGTCACTTGAAACCCCACCAACCATAGACTGCAGCAGTCTCAAAACTAAAACTCCCTTCCTAATCAAGTCCTCCTCCTTTCTTTCCCAAGAGTTCCACTTGGTTATTTCTGAAATGAGACAAAACTATAACAACTGCAACTACCAAACATGCTCATCAGAATTGACTCTGAAGTTGAGACGTCCGGTCTATGGCGGCACGCTAAGCAGTCGCACCTCCCGGACCTCCCAGGGGTGAAGCTGCGCACAGGCAGAAAGGAGGGGGGGGCGATGTATTGCACCCCCCACAGGGGTCTGGCGAAAGGCTCCTGGCCATGGGACATTTGAGAGGTCGCCTCTTCGCCAGCGCAATGCTGGGGAATTGAGGCGCTTCTCCGTCCCCATGGTCCCTCTGCCTAGTGTCCATAAGGAACCAGTGACGCTGACTGGGACAAGCAAGCATCTAAAAACGAAAATAAAGCGAGGTCAGATAACTGAGTATGAACGTGAGTCGGATTAGAGCGATTTTGTTAAAGTTAAGAAGAAAGCTCCCCCACCCCACAGACTAGAGAGTAAAGCGAGTAGGGGAGGGGCCCCTCCCATGCGCATAAACTCACAAGCGAGACCGGGGGTGGGGAGCGGAAGTGAAAGTGGTAAAAACTGTTGGAAAGACTTACAAAGGCATGTACAAGTGTATGAGCGCATATTCAGAGACTTTTAAAAGTTCAGCGAAAGTAAACAACCAAAAAAGATGGTGGGGAAGAGGATGGAAAAGGAGAAATTTTTAAAAACGAAACCAGCCGAGAGTCCACAACCGGAAGGAACCACCGAGTTGGCTAAAATGATGGCAGAGTCCCTACGCCCCCTGCTGGAGCAGATGACTAACCTCAAGGAGCAGCTGTCAAAAATGAATCAATGTATCACTTAGCAGACACAACTCTACAAGCCTCTTAAAATCATGAATCAAACAGCTGAGAAGGTGAAAGAGGTTGACGCCACTACTCAAAAGGTGAAGAAAAAGGTGCAAAAATGGGGAAAAAAGCAAATTTCAACAGAAGAACAGCTTTTGCAAGTACAAATGGAGAAGGCGAACCTGGTCCTTCGCTTCCAGGGTGTTCCAGAGAGCAGAGGAGAGAATCTGAAGCAAATGATGAGTGAAGCATTGGCCCCAGTGACAGATTTGAAGGCGGACTATCTTATGAGCAAAATGGATGTGGTCTACAGGTACATAAAGAAGAATAATCTGCCTGGAGAAATTGTGATGAGATTCTCGAAAAGACACGTGAGGGATTGTATCCTAAGAGTGATGGCGGGGACACCTTTGAAAATTGGGGACAGTACTATTTGGATTCTGAAAGACATTCCATTTGAAATAAGACAACGGAGAAAGAAATACAAAGATTTAATTCTTTTTCTTCAAACAAATGCAATCAATTACAGGTGGTTATACCCAGAAGGCGTAACCTTCAAACTTCAGGGGGAAAAGAAAAGATTGACTCTGTTTCCAAAGCACGGGACTTTTTGAGAATCCAGCTGGGTGAGGCAGAGGAGGTGGATAAAGAGGAAAAGGCCAGTAAGTCCAGCGGCGAGCTGAACTCGGGGTCTTCTGGAGAGGACTCTCTGTCCGAGAAAGGGGCAGCGGCTCCTAAAAGTCCTTATAAACTGTGGAAGAGACAAGAAAAGAAAAAATGAGGGTTGAAGGACTCTGAATGGTGCGTCTGATAAATATTGTTCTGTTTTTTTAATATGGAGATGCTGAGGGGTCTTTTCATAACAGTTAAATTTAAAATTTAAAAGTCATAAAAGTATGTCTGACTAAGTTCATAAAATGTAGCATTTTAAGAATTGGCATTGTATACAAGCTAATTTGAAGATCTCCTCTCTTGGGTCAGTAGTGGTTATCTTTTCTTTCTCCCTTAAATGTAGTACCCCTCCCTTTTTCCATTATAGTTTGTAGTCTATATAGAAAATGCAATTAAAAAAATCCCCTTCAGGGGGGCCAAAAAGAAAGAAAGAAAAAGAATTGACTCTGAAGTCTCTGTCAAAGCGTCCTATGATATTTCTTTCTTTATTTAGCTTATTTATAGCTCATCTTTCTCACTGAGATTCAAGGCGAATTGCAGAGTATGCAAACAAGAAAAAACGTGTAATTATACTGTATTGGACATTGAATGAACAATGCAATAGGACTAGGAGTACAAAACTGAATAACAATAAAAATAAGCGTGCACATGCAGTCTCTTCCCTAGCCAGCGTTCCCCTCCCTGGGTAAGCTTGAGGTGTGTGTGTGGGGGGCGGAGCAGAGAAATAGAGCAACTTTAATTTTAAATGTGTTCTCAAAGCCCCCCCCCCCGCTTGGAGAAAGCATTTGTCTCTTTAAATATCACTATCAATATCTGTTTTTACCCCTTTTGTTTTTATTTCTGGCAGTCTTATTTAATGTTAATAAAAAGCAAATCTGCATATTTTCCAATTAAAACGTGTTTAAAATTTGCTTATGTCTCAGTGGGGGGTTGTTTTCTGTGTGTGTGTGTGTGTGTGTGGTCTACTCACAGATGCCAGCAGGGTCCATTGGAGCTGTTCTGTGGCCTGCCTTGATTCAGGATCATCTGAAGGTGTCTCCTTTCACTCACTCTCGATGCGTATTCCCTTTCCTCTGTGTGCAGTTCCCTTTAGGGATGAGTTGACAGGGTTTTTTTAAAAAATGAATTCTATACATTCCAAAAAACTGAACTTGCCACCTGGGACTTGCTTGAAATCAAAAGGTTTTGAGCCCTGGCTTCTGATCTAGGAAGTATGGGTGAGTACAATTCCTGACTGCATTTCCATCTCTAGGACAGCAGGGCAATCGGTGGTAAATCAAATTTTCCTTGTCATATCCGTTGAAGTTCCCAGAACTTTTAGTTGCAGTCATCTATTCAGGATGTTACCCAAACATCCTTTGGTCCGATCTGCTGCCTCCAGAAATGGCACGGCTGGACAACAAGCCCAAACTGTTAAGAATCACTCTTGGCTACATCTGCCCCTGGTTATCCAAGAGCACCCCCCCCCCGGCTTCAAACCAGATCCTTGGGGGGGGGGGAGTGCAACCCCATCCAGATTCTTTGCTTGCTTTACCAACTGCTCCACAGGCATCAGCTTCTGCTTTGCATCTTGCTCCCTTTTCCTTCAGTGAAATGGTGGTCTGTCTGTTTCCACTTTTTCACCAATCTCTTCTCCATTGGTTTTGCCAACGGTGGTTGTAGCACCTCATGCAGCACTAGCAGCAGCCTTCCCAGGGAGAGCGTAGGCAAAATGTGTGGCACTTCCAGGCCCTGTTGATTTTGGTACTGTCCTCAGTCCTAACACGAGCTGTTGTGATGGTCGAAGAGGGCAAAGTTCTCCTCCGTTGAGTTGGCCAAGGATCCTAATTCCTCCAGCTCACAACTGAGGTATCACTGGGCCACAGCCCTGGCGGGTCAAGGTCCTTCTTCTCCCTTGGAGGGTATCAGATTGCACGTAGGCTTGACTGAAAGACTTGCTCACTCTTTAGGGATGGGAGCGCAGCAGCCTCCAGTGAAGTTCAGCCGTCTGTAAAGGGCCACAGCAGCGTCTCCTGTGGTGCTGTCAGGACTTCCTGTCCTGCTGGAGGCTACGGAAGATACTCAGTCCAAAGCACCATCAGCACTGCTGGGAAAGTGTGGCCACTCCAGTTGTATTCAGTGTGGTGCTTCCTCAAGAAACAACCTGCGCTCCTCTCTGCCTTCTCCCTGTGCTCCCCCTTCCTCCTGCTAGAGGAGGCAGCCTCTCGCGAGGGGGAGTTGAAAGGCAGCAGAGTTAAAGATCTCCTGAAATCACATACTTGTGTTCAGCTTGCCAACACTGACAGCAGAAACGCACAAAATGTTGCTACAGTCCAAAGCAGTTCATAACCTCACCAGCTGCCTCGTGCCTCCCTCCCTTTCCGACCCCTCCCTTTCCCTCCTTACTGCAGCCCCTGTCTTACAGGGCTGTTGTCTATGCAGGTCCCCTGGTCCCCCTGCGCAGCCTTTTTGGGTGGTCAGAAGAGACCCCTCCGTCTGTATCCACCAGCAGAAAGCCAGTTTGATCCAACCCGCAGTGTGCATTCTTCTCTGAAAAGATGCAGCTAGGGTAAACAGAGGACTGTTAATAACCAGCCACTGAGAACAGCAGGAGCAGTTGTGCTCTAAGTGGACGTGTAATCTTTCCATAGGAGCCACGATTAAATCAAGTGCAGTTGTTCTTTTGGTGGATTTTCATCTGAGGACACCACAGACATGCCCTACAGATTCCTTCAGTTCTGTGAAATACCTTTTGGAATTGTGAATGCCCAGAGCACCTTTCCTGAAGAATTGGTGCTGGCTTCATTAGGGAGCTGAAAGCTGAAGACACTGTATCCTTACTTTTTTTTTTTGGCTGTTTTACGGGGTTTTCAAGGCAAGAGACAAACAGAGGTGATTTGCCATTGCCTGGCTCTGGGCTTCCTTGATGGTCTCCCAGTGCTAACTAAGGACGCCCCTGCTTAGCTTTCAATATCTGATGAGATTGGGCTACTCCCCTCTGCTATTCTTGAGGGGAGATATAAGAAAATTCCTTATTCAGTCAGGTTTTGTGGATGTAATAGAAGAGAAATAGAAACGGTTGAGCACGTACTCTTACACTGTAAATTGTTAAATGACATTCGAGTGGAATTTATAGAAGCCCCCCTTAGGTTGGTAGCAGGCCAACCGGATAGAAACAAGGTACATTATCTCCTTGCTTCACAAGATCATTGAACTGACTGCTAAGTTTCTTCATGGTTTTATAAAACAGAAGAACGATTCTGAGCATATTAATGATTCTTAATTTATAATTTTAAAAAAACGTAAGTTTAAAAGTTTAGATTTTAATTTATTGTACGACTCAGCTATCTCCCGTATGGTCAAATCTATCTTGTGACATCTTGAGGTATGTTATAGGCCTGACATATCCTTGGAATGGTTTACCACGATTATCTATTTTATAATCTCTACTGGATTGTATTAATACTGGAAAATGTTTATTTTTAATATTGTATGCCAATAAAAGGTATTTGATTTGAGATTGGGCTACATCTTGTTTTCATAACACTTGGGATGGTCATCTGTTGGGCCTGGGAAGGATTCTAAGATTATTTGGAGTCTAGATTTAATCTGGCAAGGAATAAACACATCTGCAAGGAGCTGCGTCGTTTTCTTAGGACACGCTGTTTGTGAGAAGAGGTTGGGGTCTCTTTCCCCAAAGTTGGATGGGATAAAAATCCAGAAGTTCCCAGGAACCCTGTGGATTCTGCAGGAGATCTGTACATGATTTCTCAGAGACGGCAGCACCGATATATCAACCAACAAAGACAAACTTTGAGAGGGAGACAGAGCCCAAGTCAGCAGCTGAGTACAGTCATTAAGTCTGCTTAGCTACGTCGTCCTTCTGTGCCCAGATTCTTCCCAGTTCCTGCCCATTTACTGCAATCTGCGATGCTGCAGAAGTTGCTGTGGGATGCGTGCTAGATCAGATAGGGGAGGACGGATGGAGGAGTGCAGAGTTGTGCATTTGGGTGGGCCAGGAGTTAAATTACAAGATGAATCACATATTCAGCAAGAGAACTGGAGTGTTTGGCTTAATTCTTACTTACTAGGCACAGAATCCACAGCGTATACAGACCACAGTGCTGTGTGGTAGATGCTCAAAGGAGGTCACCTGCAGTGGTGGACAAATAAACAGGCTGTTCATCATAAACCCAGAAAGCAGAATGTGGTAGTGGATAAGCTCCTATAATAGCAGTGAAAGTAGACAAAGCCCGGCCCCAGGAAGTGGTCTGCTTCCAAGCTGTGTACAGTATGTCAACAAGTGCATCAAAGGAGTCCTAGATGAGGGAGATCTCACACAGTTTGGGGGAAAAGTATTCCTCGCAAGAGTGTTAGAGCAGCATCCTTCTAGATAATAATAATACTGGGTCTTCATGCTACTGAAACAGCAGGCCACTTGGGATAGGAGAAGAGACTTGGCTTGGCTTGGCATGGGAATGGACATTAAATGATGGGTGTGTTCATATCTTTTTCTGCCAAGAAAAGAAAGCATGGGCAAACCGGGGGGGAAACGTATTAAGGGAAATGCCATGGTCTACTAAATAATGAGAATTTGTTCAAATCAGTCAGAAAGGGCTACCTCCACCTTTTCAAAGGATGCGGTGGTGCAGCTACTGGAAAATGAAAAGTGGGAGAGTGTGTCAGCTACATTCATGAAATGTGTCATGGAGCAGTTTGGCCGGCTAGAACTGTGTTTGCATGACTGAAGTGGGGAGAGTGTGACTCAAAGGCACTTCATGATGTCCACTGGCAAGTCCAGATAACCAAAGCAGAGGAAAAGTGTTGCTCACCTGGCAAGTAATGGAGGAGCAGAGAGAGGAAACCGCAAGACTGGTTCTGTGGTTTGAGTCCTCGTGAGTGAAGACCAGAAGGGTTTGGAGTGAAAGGTTTCCGTGTGCAGTTGGCGTACAGACCTCAGGCCCTTTTGGGCACAGACCTCAGGAATTCAGGATTCTTCTTAGGACAGTATTTTTGGGCTTTGCCCATGCTCCTGTGTGACTTGATCGTTTGTGCAACACGAACAGGCAAGGCTTGCTTTACCTGTCCAGGAGAAAGATTTAGTGCAGATCTGTGTTAATAACACAATAGTGGCTTTGACAAAGTGGAAGACCAGATTACATGCGAGTGCAAAAGATGCGAGAGAGAAAAGGTGAACACAAAGAGGAGGAGGAGGAGGCGGCGGCGGCGGCGGCGTGGCTGGATAAAGTAGCCTGGGGGAAAAATACAAACCTTTTGTGCTGGTTCAAATGGAAACCTTCTATAAAGGTTAAGAAGTCCAGCAACCTCTACCTCTGCAGATACCGAAAGGCCACACTTGATCTTGATGCAGTGGACTCACTGAAAGGACAGAAAGGTGGTCTGGTGCTAATAGTTGGCACCGTCATGCAGAGAAAGACGTAGGGAGAGATATTATAACAGGCACCTGTTCTGAGGGGGGGGGAGGGCACAGGCGGTCAGTCCTTGAGGACAGAGCCAAGTCTGTTGGCAAACAACGGCTTGCTCACCCCCTCTGGCTCTGACTTGGCCAGGTCCAGGGTTGCCCACAGACAGGTTTTCCTCCATTAGGAGTGGTTTTTCTGCCTTCCAGCTGGCTGAGTGCTTCCCCCCCCCCTCTTAGTGGAGGGAACCGGGGAGAGGCTTTCCCCTCATATTTGGGCTGACTGGCCACCTCAGACGCAATCGGACCCTCCCTCCCACTTGGTCATAGGGGAAGGGTGGCCACGGGAGCCGGCTGGGCCTTTCCCCACTTCACATTGCCACAGATGCATGGCGGGGGGGGGGGAGCCCCTGGGCGCCTGGGCCCCTTGCCAGACGAGTGCCTTTCAAGAGCTGGCCGCCCTAGTGTGGTCTGGTTACCTGGGTCTCAGCTGCCAGTGACTGGGGTGGGCAGGCTGCCGCATACTGAACGAGGCCATCTTAAGTCCCTCAGAGTCCGTCTTGCCTGCTCAGGCTGGCCGCTGCTCTCCAGGGTCTCGGGCTGAGAAGGGTCTTTCACATCACCTGGTCCTTTTTAGTTGCCGGGGACCCAACTAGGGACCTTCTCCAGTTTGGCTGGAGATCCTGGAGGGGTTTTTTTTTTGTCATCTTCTGGGCGTGGAACAGCGGTCACTGGGTGTGTGGAGGGGGAGGTATTTGTGTATTTCCTGCACTGTGCAGGGGGTTGGACTAGATGACCCTCGAGGTCCCTTCCAGCTCTGTGATTCTGCATGCCAAGCAGAGGCTCTTCCATGGAGCCACGGCCCCTTTCAGGTTGGCAGACTCTGTACCTTCCAAAACATGTGTTTCTACATTTAACTTAAGAGTTGGGAAATGGAAATGATTACAGAAGGCACACCTCCATCCAATAGACGGTGCAGTGAGAGCCAGTTTGGTGTAGTGATTACGTGCGCGGACTCTGATCTGGGAGAACCAGGTTTGATTCCCCACTCCTCCCCTTGCCCCTGGCTGGATGACCTTGGGCAAGTCGTAGTTCTGATAAGAGCTGTTCTCTCAAGAGCAGTCCTTGAAAGAGCTCTCTCAGCCCCACCTACCTCACAGGGTGTCTGTTGTAGGGAGGGGAAGGAGTTTGTAAGCCGCTGTGAGACTCCGAGTGAAGGGTGGGGGTATAAATCCAATCTCCTCCTCTTCTTCAGCTCCTGTTGTTGGCTGTGGGTTCTGACAGCTCCGCTTCTGTATTGCATTGATAAGGTCAGCGTCTTGTGGCAGTTCTTTCTTGGGGAAGACCCTAGAAGTTCTGATCCAGCTGAGAAGCCTGTGCTGCTGGGATAATGTACAGGCTGATGTGTTTCTTTCAGATGTTGTGCTGCTGATCCACAAGGCTCAGTGTGGAAGCTCCCAGGCTTTGGATACAAGGGAACCGTGCAGTCCTTGAGCAAATGTGAGTAAGGCTGAGGAAGAAGCTCCTTGAGTGCAGCAGGCCTACAGTTTTGGGGCTAGGGGTGGCCTCCGCGCGTGACCCCCCTCCTTGTGAATTGTTGCTGCACCCTGACCCTTGGCCTTTTCATTGAGAAATTTCTCTTTCCTGGCCAGGTGCTGCCAGTTCAAATTGAATCAGTGTACCTGTGAAGATAGGAGTTCTTGTTCCATTGTACTTAGCTTGAAATGCATTTGCCGTGTTGTTGTCAGGAGACATTGTGCTGTATTGGCTGCTGGCGGCTGGGATTCGCAGAAATAAGGCAAGTGCAATGATTTGAGCACTGAGAGAATTCTGTGGCAGTTGAAAGTGCTATCCAGCACAGCTGCCTTATGGCGACCCCCGTGGGGTTCTCGAGGCAAGACAGGAAGACAGGTCCTTGGCCATGGCCCGCCCCTGTGCAGCGGCAGGCATGGGGCTGCCTCTGCGGTCCCCCCATCCACGCCCCTCACCAGGAGCAACCTGCTGAGCTTCCCACGTCTGCTAAGGCCAGGCTCTCAGGGCAAGAGAGTTCTATCAATGCTAGATATTGTGTTATCTGAGATACTGAGGTAGTTTGAAAATCAATAATTTAACGTGCTTTGCCACAAATCAGCAGTTCTGTTCCTGCTGTGGAGTAGAAGTGAAGGAATTAATTTGAAGAAAGTCAAAACAAAGAGGGTCAGATTTCATCACAATTCGTGCAAGTTATATAATTGTACGGGAGAGGCCGAGCGTAGTTAACGAGGAAGGTCAAGGAAGCCGTGAGGGAGGAGCACCCTTCCTGTTGTCCGCAGGCGGAGCACAAACTCTGGCAACGCCGATGCCGGTTGAGGGTGTGGCAGGCAGAGAGAGAATCTGAAGGCACACGTGCTAAACAACGAAGGTGAACAATAAAATGTTCTTTAAATACCTGAAAAGCAAGATACCAGCCAGACAGTTGGTTGGCCGAAGAAGGCGAAAGGATTGCTGAAGGAGGTAGGGTGATTGTGGAGAAACTGAGCAAACTCCTTGCCTTAGTTTCCATTGTGCCCCCCATGCTGACACCCCTGTTTTTGTGGAAGGTGAGTGAAGAATGGAGTCGAGCGGAAGTCATGAAAGAAGACGTTCTAGGACTGATTGGCAAAAGTGACAAAGTTGCCAGACCCTGATGGCATCTGCCCCGTGGCTCTTAAGTGACAGGTGGTTGTCCATATTATTCTATAAATTAGGAACATGCATACTGGATGGGGGATACACTTCTGGCTAGCAGTGTGTGTGAACAAGATCTTGGGGTATGGGTGGACCAAAAGTTAAATAGGAACAGCCAGTGTGATGCGCCGACAAAAGAGGCTAATATAATCTCGGAGTTTATCAACAGAGGCATAACATCCAAATCACAAGATTTGACTACTGTAACGCTCTCTATGTGGGGCTGCCGTTGTCCAAAATCCAGAAGCTGCAGCTGGTGCAGAACGCTGCAGCCGGGCTGTTGATGGATCTCCCACGTCGGGAGCACATCCAGCCTGTGCTTAGGTTACTGCACTAGTTGCCAATAGCATACCGGATTCGCTTCAAGGTGCTGGTGCTTACCTTTAAAGCTCTACCAGGGACCGACCTACCCGAGGGACCGCCTTTCCCCATATGTACCCCAGAGAGCACTACGGTCAGGGGCCCAACATCGATGGACTATTCCGGGCCCCAAGGATGCAAGGCTCACCAGTACCAGGACCAGAGCCTTTTCTGTGGCGGCTCATTACTGTTGGAACGAGCTCCTGGAGGAGATCAGGGTCCTGCGGGACCTATTACAGTTCCGCAGGGCCTGTAAGACGGAGCTCTTCCGCCAGGCCTTTAAATAGGAAACGCCACTACCACTGTTGCCATCAATGAGCCTATCGAATTTCTGGATCCTTGGACTGGCCCAGATGTATCGCTAGGCCCATTGGCTTGTGGGATGATGATCGGACGAACAACGTGGATTTAGATCTGAAAGCACGCCATCTAATCTTTTAGCACTGCGAGCACTTTATTGCTAATTGTTAATTAAATGTATATGAATGAGTATGTATTTTATGTAGTTTTAAATTTTTATGGTTATGCCAACTAGGTACATTGTACTGCTTCTGTTAGCCGTCCTGAGCCTGTTCGCAGGATGGGCGGGGTATAAATATAATCAATCAATCAATCAATCAATCAATAAGATGTCATAGTCCCGCCGTACACTGCATTGGTCAGGCTGCACCTGGAGTTCTCCTGTGTGCAGTTCTGGAGGCCTCACTTCAACAAGGATGTGGACAGAATGGAGCGGGTGCAGAGGAGAGCGACGAGGATGGGGGACCTGGAGGCCGAGCCCTGCGAGGAAAGGCTGAGGGACTTGGGAATGTTTAGTCTGGAGAAGGGGAGGCTGAGGGGGGACAGGATGGCTCTCTTGAAGTATCTGAAGGGCTGTCACTTAGAGGAGGGCAGGGAGCTGTTCCTGTTGGCAGCAGAGGAGAAGACTCGCCATCATGGGTTTAAATGGAGGGAGGGACAGTACAGGAAAACCTTTTTTACAGTAAGAGTTATGCAAGAGTGGGATCAGCTGCCTATGGAGGTGGTGAGCTCCCCCTCCCTGGCAGTCTTTAAGCAGCTGCTGGACAAACCCTTGTCAGGGATGCTCTAGGGGCTGACCCTGCATTGAGCGGGGGGGGGGGGGTTGGACTAGATGGCCTGTAGGGCCCCTCCCAGCTCTGTGATTCTGTGCAGACAAATCTCTCTCTTGCCACTAAAATCACCCTCCTTATCAGAAGAGTGGAAAGTAGCAAATAAGTCAACAAAGGAATGGAGGGAAGAACCAGGAGACAGCAGTTTAGTCTGAGATCAGTTCCAGCTAAAGTGGTGGAAAGCAATATTTAAAGGTTGAGTTTCCAAGCCTTGCGAAGGAACAGTCCATGATGTGGCTTCTGTCTCCCGATCTGCTGCTTCCCCTCCTCCCGCATCAGCAGCGGCTTCAGTGCTGATGGCCCCACTTCCCTTGGGCCTCCGGGCCTCCCTCCCTCCCAAGCTGCCTTTCAGTTCCTACCTTTCCCCCATCTGGACTTCAGAGATCCTACAAGGGTATGATTAAAATCAATACCAGCTTATATTGTGGGAGAATTACACTGTTCTTCTGGTCTTGTAGTGAGAAGTAAATCACAACCTTTTTCTGTCTAAAAATGGTTGCGTTTCCATGAAGACAATGGAACATGGTAAATATATAGTGGGCTGAATGCGGTGACACCCTTCTGCTGAGTGAGCCATCTCCTTTCAGCGGAGGGGGTATTTTTCCAGTAGTGGAAGACTCCTCACTGAGCAGAAGGAGTCATTACACACATCCCCGTTATGTTTCTTTCCTTGCTAGTTGAATTTCCCATTTGCCGTGGCCTGAAGGCACCTTGGAATCCTAATTTGTTGAGCGTCTCCAGTCCACACTCAATAGGGAAGGCTTGTAGCCCTCATCCCTCAAGAAGTTAAACTTGGGGGTCCAGCTGGAGGAAATGTCAGGTGATCCATGGCCTCTCTTGCAATTTTTAAAGGAGTCTGAAGTATTCTTGAATGAGATTAGAGAAGTGTCCTGGGGGGCCAGGGGTGTTCTCTCTCTCTCTCTCTCTCTCTCTCTCTCTCTCTCTCTCTCTCTCCTTGTGCAGTTTTTGCCTCCTGAAGTTATTGCCTGGTTCACAGGGGAGAATGCAGAAGTGCCCTGTGATGCTGAAGAAGCCGTGTTTCCTTGACTTTGCACCAAACCGTGCTTTGCAGGATGTCAAGGCAATCCGGTTGCCTTGGATTCTCCTCGTTGATTAGGAAATAAATGTTAAAGTCTTAAAACAATGCTTTAATAGTGTAGAATTCCTGAGCTTCTCTAGTGTAATATCTTATGTTTGCTCCTGAATTTCTCCTCTGAATTGTTCCGTAGAGATCTCTGTGGTAGGTATTGTTCAGCTCTGGCAATTCTAGTTATACCCAACAGGGCTTCCTGGCTGTCCATTCCAACCTCTGGCCAAAACCCTGCAAGTAACTCTCCCCTTCTCCAGGGAGCGCACTGCCCTTTCCTCCCCCTCCGTACGGCCTCTGAATCAGAGTCCCCAGGCTCTGCAACCACTCAGATCTCGTGCCTAGGGGACCATGCAGGACACAATGGAGCTTTGTCAGACTGAAATAAGGAAGATCTTGAGAAAGAGCAAGAGTGGATTGGTCTTCAAGGCCACCAGGAGAAGTCCAGTGGGCTGATGTCCCCCCCCCAAGCATGGCCACTCTGTCCCCAAGTGTGGGACAGGCAGCCACCGTGGCATGCCACTTCTCTGAGCTGGGCGAGGAAGGAGGCGCACCACTGAGCCCCACGCAGCAAAGCAGGAGTTTTCCTCCCTTCCTTGGGGTGGGGTGGGGATGGGCCCATTTTCCAGCCATTTCCCCCCTCCCAAACCACTCCTAAGAGAGACTGGGATAAAAATATTATGGGATGGTTCAGTTCGAAGCAAGGAGTGTAGTGAGGATAGGGGTGTCCTGTCAATGTGAGGAAAGCCAGGCTACAGAGGCGGTCAAAGTTCAAACCAGGCAGAACTAAATTCTGGCCAAACTAATCAGGTCTAGGTTCATGAGACACGCATGTGAGTGGATGAGCTGGGTTGTTTTGTTTTGTTTTGTTTTTTTGTCTGAGGCAAAACCACAAATCTGTGATCTCTGGGCCCTGGACCCATCGAAAAAGAACCGAGGGGGACCCTCTGCCAGAGCTTTCCCCGTTAAAGACCTGAGGTTAGGAGAAACTCTGCAGAGAGGCAGCTCGGCGAGAGACCAGAATGGAGAGCCTGGCCTGAGTTTTCTCTAAGAGTTTTCTCTTGAGCTGTTTCTTATGGCAGAGGTATTTTGACCTGTAAGCTAAGTGAGCGGATTGTAGGGTGCAGACTGCGGCAATTCCCTGATCGATGGATTGAAATGAGTGGATTTTCTGCAGTGCAGCAGGAGGTGGATCCAGGAGGAACAAGAAGGATGAAGGTGGACGGTTGCTTCCTGTAGAACAAAGTTTGAGTCCATTGACACCGTTAAAGCCAGCAAAGTTTAATTCTGGGTATGAGCTTTCGTGCGCGTGCAGAGGCAGCTGCTGGGATTCCCTTGGGGGTCTCCTGGCACTCCTGTAAAATTTGAGGCTTAAAGTCACATTGGGGGGGGGGCTTTCTAATTGTGTGTGAAGGCCCCACCAACTTGGCCACAGCCGTGTGATCCCAAGTCTTAAGCTTTACAGGGATGCTGTGATGGGAACCAACCAATGGGCTCTCTCCATAGTGCTTCTCTAAGGTTTTAGGGCTGCCGCAGTCAGTCTCTACCCAGAGGCTAAAAACCGAGGCTGCCCCAGGACACACGCGTGCCTCTCCTCTCCTTTGGGGTGGCTCTGTGTCAGGATGCTGTTCTTGTAGAGGAGAGGCGCTTGCATTGGTCTGAGCGGAAAGAGCCGCCTACGACGCCACAGTTTCTGCTTGACATGTGCTTTGTAGAGCAACATTATGGTGCTAGTCAAGCAATGGCTGCCTGCCAGGATATAAATATAATCAGTTTGGAGCTATAATTTGCGTTCCTCACTCCTCTGTCTGGGAGAACGCCACTCAATCGGCCCTCATTCTGCCGAAGAATGCCCCTGTGATTGCAGCCGCCTCGCCTGGCATCTCCACACGTCTGTTTCCGTGAAGCCTGAATCCCGAGAGGTTCGGGTCAGGAGCCTCTTCCCGGAATGAAGGCCAGCTGCTAATGAGCGCATGCACTCAAACACTGGGGCGCTTGCTGCTGCTTTCGGTCTAGTGGCACCACCCTGACCCCCCACTGCCCGGCTCTGCTGTGCTCTCGTTAAGTTAAGTGGCAGCCTAACGACGGCTGTTTCCCACTGGAGAAAGTCATCTTTGTTGCAGCGAAATAAAGCACGTTATTTTGCACGGGCCGCAATTAACTCTCCTAACCTTTCTGGTGCTTGTCACCTGCGGAGGTTCCCAGGAGTCAGTCCCGTGAGAATAAGGACTGGAGTTCCACTAATGGCTCTGGAACAAGTGTCGGTCTGTAAAACAGCCCATGTGTAAATAACAGCAGCCAGAGGGTTGCCTCTTGAGCTCTAAAGATATTCTTTCTGGCCTGGTATCCAGAGCGAGCGCTGATTAGCACATTTCCCAGCACTGTTTTTAAAGAGAACGGCCGGAGAAGAGACCTGGGCAGCCAGCCCTTCTGCAGCCCTTATTCCATCGCACGGCCATTCCCAGGGCCTGAAGAGGTGTCTTGTGAGGAAAAACTGCCTCCAGCGGTCCTTAACACCTGCTTTTCTCCCGCCTTTTCCCTCACTGAGCCCACCCATGGCAGAGGGCGCAGTGAGGGGAAGAAGGTGGCTGCCGCTTTGCCCGCAGAAGGCCACCAGCTGGGTGGGTGGAAAAGGGCCATCAAGTCATAGCTGATTAATGGCAACCCCATACGGGGCTTTCAGGGCAAGAGATGAACAGGTTTGCCACTGCCGGCCTCTGCGTGGCGACCCTTCGTGGTCTCCCGGCCAACGGCTGGCCAAGGCTGGACCCGGCTCGGCCTTCGAGATCTGGCGAGACTGGGCCCGCCGGGGCTATGGCGGTCAGGGCTCCGGGTTTGCTCCCGGCAGCAGTTTCGAGGCTTCTGCCTCGGGCAGCCATCACAACCCCAGCCCTTAGCTGTTCTGCTGTTTGTTCTCATCTTCCCCATTGGGGCAAAAAAATCTCCCGTCCTCCAATAAGTCTTGGGACCCCTTGTCTCAGTGCAGGCCTGGTAGAAGTAGAGGTGTAAAATTTCCGGACATTTTGAAACTCGGAAAAAACCCGTTTTCCCCCCAGTTTTTTTCGGGGGGAAATGGAGATTTTCGGAAAAATTGAAAAAAATGCCACATTAGCATTTCTTTTGTCTTTTCTAGATTGAAAGTCATTCTGTTACTTTAGGAACATAAAATATGACTATGGACATTTTTACTTGGCATGAAATTATCACAACTAGCCTATTAAAAATATAG
>NW_015163702.1:79669-120210 GCF_001447785.1 Gekko japonicus | reverse complement strand
TAGAAAAAGAGCTAGGGGGACTCATTAGCATAACTCATTAGCATATGCCACACCCCCTGACATCACCGGAAGTGTGTCCTCCCCACAGCCGGCGGCGACCTCCAGCGGGCACCAGCAGGGAGCTCCAGGCCCCGCCCTCCCGCACCTCACCCGGGGGGGATGGTGTCCCCCCGCGTCCCCCCCCAAATGACCCCTGCATATATATATATTTTAGAAATGATTTGGAAAGTATTTGAACACCTTGTCTTAAAATATTTTATTCATCATGTTAAAATAAAACGTTTCATAATCAATTTTTTTCTTTTCTTTTTTCAATT
The DNA here is from genome assembly GCF_001447785.1 of Gekko japonicus. NCBI lineage: Eukaryota > Metazoa > Chordata > Lepidosauria > Squamata > Gekkonidae > Gekko > Gekko japonicus. Next base: position 119,893 of record NW_015163702.1, on the reverse strand, counting down.
TTTCCAATTTTTCGGGAAAAAACAAAAAAGGCTTCAGGAAAAAAAATGGGGGGAAAACGTCCCCCCCCCAATTTTTCCTCTTTCCCCCCGGGCCTTCACATCTCTAGGTAGAAGACCCCTCGGGACCGCCTCACCCTGACCCTGCTCTTGGCCCCAGGAGCCCAGCAGGCGTGGTAAAGACCTGGTGTTTTTGTGCCATTCTGAGTTGATTGCAGATGACTGTGAATTGACTTGTGGGGTGGGAATTTGGAGCAAGAGGAAAACAGAGATGAGTCATTTATACTGAAAGAATATCTGCCACTTAGACAGTAAGGAATCATAAAAGCTCGTACTTGAGCTAGGAGTCCACTGGGACCACGTCATTCTGGTTAGTAGAAGCCGCAGAGCAGGATTATCTCCGTGGTTGTTCCAGATTATAAATACTTCATTGATTTAAGATTCGGCGCCTTCGGCTTTGGAAGAAAAAACAGTAAGGTTACTCCCGCCCCCGCCTGAGCATCTTTGAGGGATGGAAATACTTCTTTTCTCAACAAGGAATTTGACTATGGAATTCTTTGCCGGGGGATGTCATGACGGCCACAGACAGGGATGGCTTTAAAAGGTGGTCAGACAGATTAATGGAGCGGCTACTAGCCATGGTGACTCTTTAAAGGGGACCTCCCTATTCAGAGGAATAGGCGTGCCAGGAGGCCACATCAGGGGAAGAAGAAGAAGAGATTGGATTTATCCCCCGCCCTTCACTACCAAAAGGTGTCTCAGAGCAGCTTACAAACTCCTTTCCCTTTCCCTCCCCACAACAGACATCCTGTGAGGTAGGCGGGGCTCAGAGAGCTCTTGACAGAAACTGCTCTTTTTCAAGAACAGCTCTTAACAAAGCTACGGCTTGCCCAAGGCCATCCAGCCAGGTGCAAGTGGAGGAGTGGGGAATCAAACCCGGTTCTCCCAGATTAGAGTCAGCGCACTTAACCACTACACCTAACTGGCTCTGTGCCCTGGAACTTGCTGGCCGCCGTGTGAGAGGAAGAGAGGGAGGAAGACAGAGCACATGTTACAGAGACTATAAGGAGTCCTCCCTTTTGAAACTTTTATTTAACAGTGGAGGACTATTATTAATTATAAGGTTGTACAATAGCTTTTGAGATTCTTGGAGATGATATTTGATATTTTTGATATCTCTTATATTGTGAATTGTGATTAAGATGATTAATTATATACGTAGAAATTATTGTAAAATATTTTTCAAAAAATATAAAATTATTTATGATATGTTATAATTATCTGTGCACAGTACTTGTTGTATGTTGGTTTTCCTACTTACCGTGGGTCCTTGTTTGGTTTTGTGAATGGCCGCCGTGTGAGACAGGACGTTAGAGTAGATGGACCCTCACTGGTCTGATCCAGCAGGGCTCTTCTGATGTTCTTATGATGTACGGAACCTCAACAGTTTGTTGTTGTTCAGTCGCACAGTCGAGTCCGACTCTTCGCGACGCCATGGACCAGCTCCCGCCAGGCCTTCCTGTCTTCCGCCGTCCTCTGAAGTTGGCTCAGTTTCATGTTTGTTGCATCTATGACACTGTCTAACCATCTCATCCTTTGCCGTCCCCGTCTTCTTTGACCTTCAATCTTTCCCAGCATCAGGGTCTTCTCCAGTGAGTGCTCCCTTCTCATTGGGTGGCCAAAGTATTTGAGCTTCAGTTTCATTATCTGGCCTTCCAGGGAACAGTCAGGGTTGATTTCTTTTAGGATTGACTGATTTGATCTCCTTCCAGTCCAAGGGACTCTCAAGAGTCTTCTCCAGCACCATAGTTCAAAAGAATCTATTCTTTGGCGCTCGGCCTTCCTTATAGTCCAACTCTCGCAGCCATTCATGACTACTGGGAATACCATTGCTTTGACCATGCGGACTTTTGTTGGCAAGGTGATCTCTACTTTTCATCATGCTGTTTAGGTTCGCCGTCAATGGCGAACCTCAACAGTTATCAATCCTCTAATCTACATTTTCTTTAGCATGAAACTGATTACCTCAGTCATTTTTAGTTTGGGCTCCACAGGGCCAAAGCATGGCACAGCATGGGCTGTGCCGGTCACAAGGGGAGCTCCGGGACTCTCAGTGTTACCCAGTGCCGCTGGCCAGGATATCTTTTGGACTCAGGTGGTGCTGTTTTGTGCTGCAACTCCTGCGCCAAGGATTTATGGTCAGCACCAGGTGCCATTTGGAAATTGACTTACTTCAGAAGGGAACTGGAGAAGTCTGATGTGTAGCCCTAGGTTTTTAATTGCTTGTATTTTTGTTAATTGCATTGATTTTAATTGTATTTTGTTGGTGGGGGTGGGTTTTTTGTAATGCACTCCGTTGCATGATCCTTTCCCATTGTCCTGTTTTAATGCACGATAATTCTGGTAGCTGCATTTGGGAGCAGGGCAAAATGGCAGCGTGTGCAGTGTGTGTGTCTGAGTCCTTTTTCCTTCTGCCGCTCGTCTCTTCAGGATCCCTTCCCTGCCTCCCCAACCCTCAGGGAGAAAGGACACGGTTTCCCTGCACTTGGGGATGCCATGTGGATGACGGTCAGGAAAGAAAAGGACTGAGCCAGCCTCACTGCCCTTGCGCCCCCCCCCTCAGCCTTTGAGGCTTCTTCTCATTTTTACAACCCTCCCCCCACTGTTAGAGGAAAAGGTTCCTCCACTCTGTGCATCATGTGCAGTATGGCCCTGAGTTGAGAGCTTAATGAGGTTCTTCTACCTTCCCTTGAAAGCTATCACAAAGCTACTTAAAAGTTATTTCCTAGGGACTGTTTAACTAATTGGGTTAACAGACCGCATCTGATACTGACGAATAGGCCATTGACAGGTGATAGAACTGTTATCACTGTCCATCATCAGATAACCTTATAACTGCGCTTAACGACAGGCCTCTGCATGTAAGGTGCATGGTGACTTCTCTCCCCAGCCTCCTTGGTTGGTGACCCTTGCGTGAAGATGTGCCTGAAACCGCAATCCCGTCCATGCTGCCGCTGCAGGAGTAGGATGTGGCCCCACAAAAGTCCATTGCTGTTTCACGACACAAGCATATTCAGTTCTTAGGTGCTTTAAAGTTGTTTCTTTCTCTCCCTCTCTCACCGCTTCTGGAGCACTTCCACTCATGAGTGCTGCAGACTTGGAGCAAGTATCTTGCTCGTTCACCTCATGTGGGCACCCCGGACTTGCCCCCTGTGGCTTGCTCTGGCATTCTTGTTTGGACCCTGCCACGTCTTTGCTGCCACTTCCCACTGGCTTGGGGGAATCCAGGCCTCTGATCCTCCTCCTGGTGACTGGCCAGTCGTGGCACTGCTTCACTGGCTGTCTGGAGGCAAGAGTTGCCCATAGGGGACCGAGAGTGGGAGTCGGTTGGATAAGCAGTGAGCACATTGCGCTGAGCCAGGTTATGAAAAGGAAGAAAACGCAGCTAAAAGACAAGACTGCAAGATCCTTAGCTGCTCCAATGCACTCGTTTAGTATTTGTGGGGAACTGAGATGCATTACCCTTAGCTGTGACTGAAGGCCCTGGTATTAGATGCCTTTGTGCACCTTTCAGCATTTTGCAGGTGGAAATGGGGGGGCACTTGTCTCTTTGGAACATTCCCCCATTTCTCCCCCAAGAATTGTACCCCACCACCCGCCACCATTACACTCTGCTGGATACTCTTGTCTCCCTGTATTGTATTAATGTACTTTGTGATAGTTTCTCTATTTAACTGTTCAGACTGAACTCCACCAATACTGGTGTGTTACTTGGCATGTTTTGCACTGCCTTTGTGGCCATGCAGGCGCCGACAGTGCAGTGTAGTGGTTAGAGAGTTAGACCAAGACCGGGGAGACCCAGGTTTGAATCCTTACTCTGAGTGACCTTGGCCTAGCTGCTCTCTCCCAGCCTACCCTCCCTCACAGAAGAAAGTTTGAGTGGCACCTTTAACACCGACAAAGGTACAAGCTTTCGTGTGCACATGCATGTGTGCGGGCACACGAAAGCTCCTATCTTGAATAAGACTCGGCTGGTCTCCAAGGTGCCCGACTGGACTCAAACTTTGTTCTGCTGCTTCAGACCCACACGGCTCTGCCCCACCTGCATCCCTCCATCACAGAGTCGTTGTGAGGATGCAATAGGAGGAAGAGAAGAGAATGAAGTTGGCTGCTTTGGGTCCCTGCTGGGGAGAAATACAGGGTATGATAAGGGAAGGAAATGAAATGCATTTTCAAGGATCTAGATGGCTTCAAGACTTCACTTTCTGAGACCAAGTGGGAGGGGTTGAAAACGGTCATCAGTCGGTTTCGACGAAGGAGGACGCAGGGACTTTGAGCTCTGAGCGTCCAGCTACTCTTTCACCTCAATTATAAGGTTCAAAACCAACCAAAGTTCTTACATAAAGAAAGAACTTTAGCAGGGGACTTGGGCTCCCTCCTGGAGAAGTGGCAACCCTCCAGGAACAAGGGAAGCTGTCCCAAGGCGAGAGGTGTGAGAGACCGGGACGGCGAGAGGTATCGTCCGTCAGGAACAGCCGAGACTTGAGAAAGCCAAAGGGGAAAGAAAAGGAAATTGGAAACTACAGCCGAAGCTAAGTATTTTCATGAACTTACAAAATATCCATAATATATTCTAGCTAAAAATTAAAGGTATACTTAATTAAATAAAGGCGCGGAATCCGGAGAGAAGTGGAAAGGGAGTTAGGATTTACCTAGGCTGTAACAGGATATCCACAAAGGGTTTGAAAAACGGGAGGGGAAGAGCGCTTATAGAAAAGAAAACTAATCCGGTAAAAGCATAGGAATTTAATTTACAAAATTTAAAATAAACAGGCCAACATATAGAAAATTGGTGGGGGAAAAAAATACAGATTACATACAGCTGTTGTTTGTACCTCTTTAAAGATTCGAGGGCGAGCGAGGTGAGCGGTGTGGAGTGGTGTGGAACGGAGCAGGGAGATTCGGGCGGCGGCGGCTGAGCTGTAGGAGGGGCCAGAGAGCAAACTGGAGGGTTAAATGGCTCCATTTAATCATCTGGTTCTTCTCCCCATCCCCCTGGGAGTCATTCAGCCCTCCAGTTTTGCTCCCTGCTGCTTCAAAGTGGGGGGTGGGAGCAAAACCAGAGAGTTAAATGTGGGGGTGAAATGCCTCCCAGGGGGCACTTTACCCACTCCTGTCTGCTGGCTGCAGTCAGCAGAAAAGATGGGGTGAAATGCCCTCTAGGAGGCACTTCACCCTTTCTTTTCTGATGGCTACAGAGGGCCACAGCCAGTGGAAAGGAGGAGGTGAAATGCCCCTTGGGAGACACTTCACCCCTTCCTTTCTGCTGGCCAGGGAGAGCCATCGCCAGCAGAAAGGAGGGGCTGAAGTGCCCCCTGGGAGACACTTCACCCCTGCCTTTCTGCTGGCTTGAGGGAGCCACAGCCAGCCCAAAGAGAGCCCAAAGTTGGGCCAGTGGGGAGACCTCTCTCCACAGGCTCAGATCCATTGGACTTCCTTGTGCAATCCCTTTAAATGAAGCCACACAAGAGAGCCCAAACCTGGACAGCAGTAAGACTTTTTCCCATGGGCTCATCTCCTTTGACCGCCCTGTCCATGGGCCTCCTTTGGCCTCAGAAGACAGCCTGAAGCTGGCCAGCAGGGAGGCTTCTCCCCACCTCTCTGCTATTGGTTTAAATGTCTCAGAGACATTTAAACCCTGCTTTCTGCTCCCTGTGAAAAGCCACAGAGAGCTAAAAGCAGGGTTTAAATGGCTCCCAGCTGTCGGGAGCAGAAAGCAAACCATCACTTCCAGTCAGTCAGCTGTTTCTCATGAAGGTCCAAAAGGAAAGGTAAACTCCTGCTTTCTGCTCTTTACAAATCACCTTGATCCACCATGAATTGTGCCAAAATTCGTGGAAGTTCATAGCGGTTCTTCAATTCCTGAACTTCAGTTGAGGAATCATGAAGTGGCCAAAATTCATGATGAACTTTAGTTCATCATCTGGTTTGTGCCCATTCCTAGTTCATGCCTTCACCAATTTAACCATCTGAAAGATAAAGAAGCTTGTGCTTGTGAAAGACAAAGAAGCAGAGACTGCCAAGAAATCTCTGTGTTCAAGTTTTAAAGACCTGTCTGAATTACAGAAACAGTTACTTGTTTGTGACAAATAATCCAAAGAAACTTATTTCAAATGTTTGGGTGTGTTTGGAAGCTTTCTAATCCACTCATTTATTCTTCTGACTTCTTGTCTGTGTTCATGTTCCTGGATAGCAAAAGGAGAGACAGTGAATATGCAGATATGTGATTATAAGGATTATGTCCCTCCAGAAGAGTTAGCTAATATTCCTAATAATTGGATTGCCTCAATTTGTGTTTCTTTAAAAGCATTTCCACTTTCTGAAAATCATTGCACTGTCTCACTGGTTTTGGGAAGTCTACCTGAATCTACATAAGCATAGTTCTTGATTATGTGAGTCAGTTTTATCTTGGGTGCTCGGCCCACTACCATTTAGTGGACTCAGCCCCCAAGTTCAGACTAACTCACATAAGCAAGTGGGGTTGCTTGAGTATGTTGTGTAGGAGATATGCAGTGGGAGGTGATCTTTAATCTTTCATTAAGATGAAGAGGAGAGACTGAGTAATTAAAACAGAGCTGAAACAGGATAAAAGTTAAAAGATAAAAACTAAAGCAAGCTGAGCTCTAAAAGCAGCTAGTTGCCAGTTGCCATCTTTCCCTCCAGCTCGCATTGATCTTGCATAGAAATCAAGTTTTAACGAGCATGTTGTGTAGTGGGGGGGTTAGAGGCAAAACTCATCTGCTGCAGTCAGGCATGGCTGCAGAGATAGGGCACAATAAAGGCAGGTCCAAACTACCATTGTTACTAGGAATTCTCTTAATTTCTCTTTACTCATTTTCTCTCTGAAATCCAGCAATCTGCTTCTTTTCCTGTATTTAGGAAACTGGAGTGTATTTCAAATCAATTTTGTTTTAATCAAAAGAGAAATCCAAAGCCAAGAGAGGCAGGAAAGGAGGTTTCTACAAAATTTCAGAAGTTCATTCTGGAGATGTTCAAAAGGCAGGCAATGTCTTCCCAAACCTTCCTATCTTCCTGCTAGAGCACTCTGTGGTGTGTAACTTTTTTTTAAAGCAAAGGGCTGAAGTTGCTGCATAGAAGTGTAACAGGAAACTACAAAGAGAAATGAAAGAAAAATTCTTCTTTTGAAAGGGAAAAAAAAGGTACCAAGAGCTATATCTTTAAAAAGTGAGTGAAGTGAAATTTGGAAAAAGAAATCCCACAGCTCCTAACGGTGACAATCCCAGTCTTCCCCTGGCAAGCAATAAGCAGTAGAAATACCCTAAAATGGGATGGGAGAGATAGCATTATTCTATAGTCAACTAGAATTCTCACTTATGGAGACAGTATAAACTGGCATCTGAATCCATCTACTAGATTACTCCTAGATTACTCACAATCTTATTCATTGTATCTGGTGAATTATTTCCTTTTCCACCTCTTATGGAAAGTCCTAAGATAGAGTCCTATTAGAAATTATCAGTAAACCACTATATTTTACAGAAATATCTGTCATTTCCATTTATCTTTATAAAACTATAGGTCAGACATGTTGCCAATGCCACCAAGCATTTAAGAAAGAGACCAACTAATGTAATTATACTGGTATTTGAATGAACTTCAGTGCATTGCTCTAAAATTGTTTTAAGGATTTTGCAGTCCTAATTATTTTCCCACCACCACCACTGGAATCAGCTCACCAGGGAAACTCTCCCTGGTTATTCTTACATGAGTAAATAGGAATACATTGGAAGCCCACCTGCTTAAGATTCCCTTCAAAGGAATCTTGCATTCATTTTTCTCCAGTCTGCCAGGAGAACTGAATGCAAGATTCCTTCCTGGAAAAAATTGTCCTACAATTCTCATAGAACAAACTGTGAAATGACAGAGGAACCTCCAGAATAGAGACATTCCCATTAGGGTTGCAAACCGTAGGTTTGATACTACCTGGAGATTTGAGGGTGGAGCCAGAGAAGGTGGGCTTTAGTGAGGGGAGGGACCTCAATAGGGTATAATGCTATACAGTCCACCTTCCAAAGTTGCCTTTTTCTGCAGGAGTGGAATAATTTTTAAAATAAATACATAAGCTATCTATGTAGTCTAGAGATCAGTTGTAATTCTGGGGGATCTCCAGTCCCCACCTGGAGGCTGGCAACCCTAATTCATGCCAACTACCACTAAAGTACCTGTTAAAGTACACACACACACACACACACATTTATGTAGGATCACTTATGTGTTTACTGTGGAAAGTCATCTAAAGAAATGGAACAACAATGCAATGGTCAGCAAAAGCTATCAAATATATTTCTGTGTTGCTTTTTAAATTATTAATTAAAATGATTTTTAAAGTGGGGTGTTTTGTATCTATCATGATTAATATGAAAATGAAACAGATGCCCCATCGAAATAGCCTATAGCAGCACCATCAACATCCCCTGGATTTCTTTTTGTTTTATTCTGGTTTCTTTTGTTATTGTCTCTAATGGTTTCACTTTTACAAGGCAGCCAGCATTTTCCTAATAAAAGACATAGAGAAAGCCTTGAGATAAAAAATTATAGACCAATTTCACTATTAAATGTAGACTATAAGATCTATGCTACAATAATAGCGAATAGATTTAAAAAAGTCATGGCTCAAATTATCCATCAGGACCAAGCAGGTTTTCTCCCAAAAAGACAAATTAAGAGAAACATAAGAACTATAGTAGATATCATCGAATACTACGAATACCAACCTGGGAAAAAACTAGCTTTAATGTTCCTTGATGCAGAGAAAGCTTTTGACAATGTAAACTGGGTCTTTATGAAACACAAGTTAAAGCTTTGGAATTGTGGAAGTACTTTCATGAATATGATAGAATCAATATATTGTGAACAATGGGCAAAAGTTATAGTTAATGGGGACCTAACCCAAAAGATTCCTATAGAAAAAGGGACAAGACAAGGCTGTCCACTTTCTCCACTACTATTTATATTCGGTCTAGAGACGTTAAATGATATAGTGAGATCGAATGAGGATATAAAGGGCCTCAAATTGAAAGGAGAGCATTTTAAATTACTGGCTTTCGCCGATGATCTGGTCTTCATCCTGGAAGAGCCGATACTATCAATTAAAAACTTACTAACAACGATTCAACAATATGGGACTGTAGCAGGTCTTAAAATAAATATGAAGAAGACTAAACTAGTGATTAAAAACTGCACATCAGAAGAGAAAAAAGTAATACAAGAAAACACAAAACTAGAAATAGTTAAAAAAGTAAAATACCTGGGTATCAACATCACAAATAACAACGCTAGTTTGTACGAAAATAACTATAAAGTCACTCTTGAGGAAATTAAAAAAGACCTACAAAGATGGCAAGAACTACAAATATCATTTATGGGAAGAATATCCACGATAAAGATGAATATATTGCCACGTATTATCTTTCTAGTCCAGTGCATTCCAATCCTTAAAAACAAGAAATTCAACGAGGAACTAAATAAACTGACAAGAAAATTCATCTGGCAAGGGGAAAAAGCCAGAATAAAACAAATTTCTAAAAGATAAGAAAATGAGAGGAGGGTTGAGCCTCCCGGATTGGAACCTCTATTATCAGGCCGCAGCACTAGGATGGATAAAAGACTGGGCACTACTAGAAGACAAAAGATTGTTAAAACTAGAAGGTCATGACCTACACATGGGCTGGCACGCCTATGTGTGGTATGACAAAGATAATAAACAGAAAAGCTTCTCAAATCATACAATAAGAGGACCCCTAATGCAAATATGGAGACAGATAAAAGAGAAAACTTATGAAAAAATACCAAAGTGGATATCACCCATCGAGGCTTTTGTATTGCCGTCATTAATGACAGAAGAAAAAAATATAACATACAAGACTTTATTAAACGAACAAAATGAACTAAAGCCCTGGGAAAATTTGCAAGATTTGCAGGTAAATTTATCAATATGGGAAAGAAACCAATTAATTTCAAGATTCACCAGAGATAAAAAACAAGGCTTTTACGCTAATGAAACACAACTAGATAAAATTTGGCTACGAGAGACAGATAAACAGATAGGGAAAATATATAACCTATTACTAGAAGAAGAATTAAAGGAAGACTGGGAAAAACCTGCCATGATTAAATGGGAAAAGGACTTGGGGCGTAAAATAGAGAGAGAAGAGTGGGAAAAATCTTGGAAATCTATTAAACTTTTAAGAGCAATATCGTACAAAGAAAACATTCTAAAAATGATACACAGGTGGCACTGGACCCCAGATAGGCTACAAAAGTGCTATACAAATGTCTCAGCGAATTGCTGGAGATGCAAGAACAATATAGGGACACACCTACACATCTGGTGGAAATGTGATAAAATCCAAAGATTTTGGAAAAGTACAAAACAACTGATAAAAGACATAACAGAAATCGATTTACCTCTAAACCCAGAAATTTATTTGCTAAATATCTTACCCAACGGCATTAAATATAATGAATCATGTATTATTGTATATATAATTACAATGGCAAGAATCTGTATTGCTAAAAACTGGAAATCAGATAATATACCAAAAAGGGAAGAATTGATAAACAAACTGTTTGAGATAATAGAGATGGATAAATTAAATATGTTTTTGGCTGGTAAATTAGAAGACAAATTTAACCAGAAATGGCATAAAGCCATAAAATGGTATGAGAAAAATCTGTAAAATTTATCCCCAAATGTTAACAAAGAAGAAAATGTATGTATGTTTGTATAACCTGGAAAAATGTAAATAAACTACTTAAAAAAGAAAAGAAAACGGTCATCAGTGAGTGAGAGAGTGAGCATAGTCTTCTAGAAGAAGAGGAGAAGTTGGACTTGTACCCCGTGGCCCTTCACTCAGAGTCTCAGCGTGGCTGACATTCGCCTTCCCTTCCTCTCCCCACAAAAGCTGCCTCATGAGGTGGGTGCGGCTGAGAGAGTTCTCTTTTTTAAAAAAGTATTTTATGAGTTTATATATAGAAAGGGGGAAAGGGAAAAGAAGGGAAAAGAAAGTATACAGACTTCTATATAAAAAAGTCCAATTTAATATTCTGTATGCAAATCTTCTTGTAAAAGCTTCTCAGCTATTATAACCATCTTCCTTGTTATTCTTCATTTAATCTTAGTTTCTCAATATTTGTGTTTTAACCAGTCATAAAATGCCTTCCATTGTCCCATAAATTCTTCTTCCATTTCTCCTTTTGATATATTTGTCAATCTGTCCATTTCAGCACATTCCATAATCTTCGTTATCAATTCATAAAGCGCTGGGATTTTTGATGTCCTCCATGCCGTTGCAAATAAAATTCAGGCTGCTGTTACAACATGTAAAATAAAGTATCTATGGTTCTTATCTAAGTCATCTGGTAAACAGTTTGACAGGAATATCTCTGCTTTAAAAGGTATTGCAATGTTCAACTGTAAGAGAATATGCACTCCAATCCAGTATTTATAAACCTTTTTACATGTCCACCAGATATGATAGTATGATCCAACATGATTGTTACATTTCCAGCAACTATTACTTAAGTTTTTATACATTTTAGCTAACCTATCTGGGGTTAGGTGCCATCTATAAAACATTTTATACAGATTTTCTTTAAATGATACAGATTTAGTCAACTTAATAGTCACCTTCTATATTTTACTCCATTGTAACCCATCTGTGGTATAACCTACATTTTGCTTCCATTTGACCATACATTCTTTAACTATTTCATCCTGCATTTTCAATTGCATCATCATACTATACATTTTCTCAGGGCTCTTTTTGTAGAAAAAGCCCAGCAGGAACTCATTCGCATAATAGGCCACACCCAACAGCAGAAACTCATTAGCACATTAGGCCACACCCTGACAGCACCGCTCATTAGCACATTAGGCCACACCCCCATGTTACCAGAAGTGTGGTCATCCAGCCACACCCACCTTTCCCTTCTTATTCTGTTTACCTTGCTTGTTGTCAAAACCCATGGCCTTTTTTGGTAGCAGGAACTCCTTTGCATGTTAGGCCACACACCCCTAACGTAGCCAATCCTAGTGAGTTTCTGCTATTGAGTGTGGCCTATTATGCTAATGAGTTCCTGCTGGGTGTGGCCAACTCAGGAGCCAGCCGGAACTCTGTTCCTGTGCGTTCCTGCCCAAAAATATCCCTGCATTTTCTTAATAAGTTTCTCTCTTGAAGTACATAATAATTTTTCCATTGCATCTTGTTCTAAATAAAATCCATCTGTCTGTTTATCCTAACTATATCTAGATTCCACTTGTACCCCCCCGGTGTGCCAAATGCCCTTTTACATCTCAAAACAGGTCAAATGAGAATGGAAGCTAGAATACTGTTAGCTTCTGCATATCAGTGGCTTAATATCTATACAACTCCAAAAGGTCTTTCCCCACTAATAATTCAAGATTCTCATCACCCAAGGTGGATGCGAATGGTCAAGATCAATTTAGAAAGAATAGGACTCTCTCCTGAGATGAGATTTAATAAAAGCCCCTTGTTTCCTGGCCCCCAGAGAGTCCAGATACGTTATGAATATGGCCAAATATTTTACGTATTTGGATGTGCCATCTCATAGAAGAGCTTTTACTTTGGCTCGTTGTGCAGTTATCTCTTCAAGGGTTCTAGATGCGAAATATAGGAAGATCCCATATGAAGATAGATGTTGCCCTTCTGCTATTGAAGAAGAGGAATCGATGGTTCATATGTTCTTTAGGTGCCCGTTCCATCAAGTTCCTAGGGATAAGTCTATTTCCCCTTTTTTAGACAGACAATCAGTAGATGCAGATGAGACCTGCCTGGAGAGACTTTTAGTTAATGAAAATCCAATTATCTCCATACAAATAGCCAAATTCTGCTTCTACTTGGTAAAATTTCACAATAAGAAGTATGGTTATGTATAGTTTTTATTTGTAGGACTTGTAATCATTTTACCTATATTAGACATTTTAGATATATCTTAGGGGTTTTTTTGGATTATTATAGTTCATAAATATTTTACGGTTTTTATGACTAAACATATTTTCTGTGCTGGAATGAATCTCTTTAATGATAATATTGTATTCTTATGAAAAATGGTCTTTGACCGCAAATAAACATTCATTCATTCATTCATTCATGATTCCACTTGTACTCTAGTCCACCAATCTAAGTTTATTTCCCTTTTCTTTAATTCTTCCTGAGATTTTAAATTATTTCCATCATCTAACAGTTCTGTGTATCTAATAACTGCTTGTTTTGAAGTCAAAACTGGTTGAGAAAAAGCTTCCACTGGAGATACCCATCTTGGCATTTTAGTATGTATCAGCAACCAGCTTTTCCCAGGTTGTCTTATCATATGATTTTTGAAATATTGATGTCCAGAAGCTTTCCCATACCATAAGAACGCATGCCATCCCAGTTTTACGTCATGTCCTTCTAAAGTCAGGAGCCCATGATCTCCAAGTAAAATCCATTCTCGGGCTGAGAGAGTTCTGAGAGAACTGTGACTGGCCCAAGGTCACCCAGCAGGCTGCAGGTGGAGGAGGAGTGGGGAATCAAAGCTGGTTCTCCAGATCAGAAAACGCTGCTCTTAACCACTACATCATGCTGGCTAAAAGACATCCCTAAAATGCAGCTGCAGAGCACCACAGGGACAGGTATGGAGGACAAGGGCTTTTCCTGGGAAACAAGGACAATTGGGGCACTGAGTCTTGCCTTTTGGATTCCAGCAGACTTGGCACAATCAGAGCATAAAGAAGTTGGGCCCTGGAGGCTGTCCTCAGGGGGTGTGGCTGAGGTGGGGGGGCAGAGGCGTGCCGATCTTCTTCTTCGTGAACTCTCTCACTGTCGTTGGTGTGGACCTTGGAGGCAGAAGCCTCCTTCCTGGAGGACGGCAGCTTCAGGCTTCGTGGGCTCCAGACTCAACGCAAACCACAACTAATCCTTTTTATATATATATTAAAAAAAATCTATTCCCTCATTACAGACATTTGTAGTGTGAAAATCTTTTGTGCCTGGGCAAAGCTAAATTCGTAGTTGGTGTAATTATCAGAAAGTAATCATCTCCAAGGTTTTTATTCCCCAGGAAGCTAATTTCACAACTTACTCTTCATACATTTAAAAATAACTTGCCTGTTAGTTCAAGATGCTTGCGCTGTGTTGTGAAGTACTCTTCAGTTCAGTTGGAAAAAAACAAAGCCCTCCTAGGCTGGAATTTAAAAAGCGGCAGCCCGTCTGTCTTCAGGTTTCACCTGAGATGCAGGGGAGGCACCGGTCGGTCGCTGGTGCATCAACACAGTAGGCTTCACTGACGCCTGGCGCAAGGCAATGCAGGCTGGCGCTCAGCGCAGCTGTGTGAGCAGTGGTGGGGTGGGGAGGCAGCCCGCTCTCCCGTGAGATGCAAGACAAAGGGTCCCAAGAAGAGCATGTGGGGCGGGGTTTTTTTTCTGGAGGATTGCCACCCCAAGGTTGGGCTGCAGGCCAGCCTCTCTGGCTCCCTTCTGCAGCCTGCCAACCGGGGGAGCTTCGGATTTTATTTACTGGGTTTTTCTTTTGGTCATTTGTACCCAGCCTCTCCCCCCCCCCCAGTGGGGACCCAGAGCAGCTTACACTGTTCACCTCGCCTCCATTTTATCCTCACAACAACCCTGTGAGGTAGGTGTTATGCTGAGAACATGTGACTGGCCCAGGGTCACCCAGCGAGCATCCACGGCAGAGGGGGGATGTGAACCCCGATCTCCTAGATCTGAGTCTGACACTCTCACTGCCGCACCACACGGGAAGGCATCCTATCACTGGCTAACATGGCGGGTTCCACGACATCTGGTGGGCCTGGAAACAGGAGGCTGTAGCAGGTGGACCGTCGTCCCGTCCTAAGCAGAGCTGCACCCTTCTAAGTCCATTGCAGTCAAAGGGCATGGGAGGGGGTAAACTTGCTCTGGATTGCGTTGTTAGCTTCTTGAAAGTTAGGCCTGGTTATCCTGAATTGTGTCATTATGCAGCTATCAGCCACAATAGCTGAGAATGGAACCTCCCCATTCACTGAAAAGGCACTTCAGTCCGAATACCAGAGGCTGGGGGACCCAGGAGAGAAGGCTGCCGCGGCCTTTGGCTGGCCTCTGTGGGAAACAGGAGGCTGGCTTGCAGAGCATTTGGTATAGATCAGGCTGTTGTGTAGCCTGCTATAGCTGGAAGGGTGGTATTTTAAAGCTCCCCCCCCCCCGTGGAAACATGGAGTAGAAATAGAAGTCAGCATGAACCGGGGGTGGTAAAGATTGTAGTTGGGGAAAAGCGAGTTTTCTCCTGAATAAGCTGGGTAAACAACACCACCTACAATTTTATCCCTCCCTGAAAAAAGGCATGATCTTATCTCTGTAATTGAAAATAATCTTCTAGAGGTGCTGTGTTACACAATCACCTTTAAATCAGCTGCATCTCCCACTGAATTTCACTGTTACTTCTGCACTTCAATAGCAGGGCTCCTATACCTTTCTAGGCTTAGTGGTTGCAAAGGAAAACTCTTGCATTCGATGTAGGGGCTGTTAGCCATGTTTGTGTAGAAAATTAGATTTTGTTGGCATTGCTGTTACGTGCATTTATTCCTGTGTGGATGCCCGGGTCAGTTCTTGCCAGGCTGAAACCTGTCAGACTTTTTAAATTGGATGAACTTTTTGTTTTGTTGAGTAAAAACTTAGAAAGTAATTTTGAATTCTAAAATACTTTCCAAATGTTCATGTGTCTGTTTTTTAAGAGGGATGCAAATATAAAAATCTGGGCAGTAGTTAAAAGGGCCAGGAAGATGTGAAGGAGAGCTCCTCCATCTTTTTCTTCTCTGCTTCTGTTTCCTTCAACAAGACAGATGGAAGAATTGGAGGAAGTTCAATTACCAGTAAAAAAATCCTGATTTAAAACAGGGTTCTGGCTTTGTAATTGATGTTATCTCTGTAACATCTATGATTGGGAACTGGTTGCTGAAATAATTAAAGCAAGTTGATTTGTGACTCAGTAAGATCTTTATACTGCCTAGGGGAGCACTCCCACACCTTTGGTCCTGCATCCTACGTGTTTTTCCATGCTAGGGAGCCACTCTGAAATGTAAAAGATTTCTGTTGGGCTTTCCTGGCCCTTAAGCACAAGGGCATCCAGCAACTTACTGACTTGAACTATGCAACCAGATTCCAAAGACCTGCAAAAGTGGTTCCTTGAGATGCTGGGTTTGCTTTCCTCAAATTGCAATTTTCCCCATGTCACATGGCAAATTGCTTTTGGGATTGATGGCTGTTCCAGAAGCACTTTGTTTTAGGCCAGCTGCTTGACAGGAACCAAGTCCTATGGTCAATGGCTCTTTGGGTCCTGGCACATAGTTACCGGGCAGAAGGACGCAGCATGGAGATGATCCACAGCAAGGTTCCCCAGCGTGGTGCCCGTGGTTGCCGGGGGGCCCGTGGAGACATTTCCTGGCAACCATCAACTCTTGGTAGAAAGCGGATGAGGCCATGGTTGCTTTTGTTCTGCAGGGCTTCTGACTGGCTGTTGTTGTTCAGTCGCACAGTCGAGTCCGACTCTTCGCGACCCCATGGACCACATCACGCCAGGCCCTCCTGTCTTCTGTCATGCTCTGGAGTTTGCTCAATTTCATGTTTATTGCCTCGATAACACTGTCTAACCATCTCATCCTTTACCATCCCCTTCTTCGACCTTCAAGCATCAGGGTCTTCTCCAGTGAGTGCTCCCTTTTCATTTGGTGGCCAAAGTATTTGAGCTTCTGTTTCAGTATCTGGCCTTCCAGGGAACAGTCAGGGTTGGTTTCTTTTAGGAATGAGTGATTTGATCTTCTTGCAGTCCAGGGGACTCTCAAGAGTCTTCTCCAGCACCCTAATTCAAAAGATTCTTCGACGCTCAGCCTTCCTTATAGTCCAACTCTCGCAGCCATACAAGACTACTGGGAATACCATTGCTTTGACCATACGGACTTTTGTTGGCAGGGTGATGTCTCTACTTTTTAATATGCTGTCTAGGTTTGCCATCGCTTTCCTCCCAAAGAGCAGGCGTCTTAATTTCATGGCTGCAGTCACCGTCTGTAGTGATCCTGGATCCCAGGAATGTGAAGTCTGTCACTGCTTCCACGATTTCTGCTTCTTTTTGCAAAGGAGTGATGGGGCCGGATGCCAAGATCTTAGTTTTTTTGATGTTGAGTTTCAAGCCAATTTTTGCACTCTCCTCTTTCACTCTGAGCAAGAGGCTCTTTAGGTCCTCTTCACTTTCTGCCATTAGAGTGGTATCGTCTGCATATCTGAGGTTGTTGATGTTTTCCCCAGCAATCTTAATTCTGGCTTCTGAATCATCCAGGTTGGCATTTCGCATGATGTACTCTGCATATAAATTAAATAAGCAAGGGGACAATATACATCCTTGTTGTACTCCTTTTCCTATGCTAAACCAATCGGTTGTTCCATGTCCTGTTCTAACTGTTGCTTCTTGACTCTTATACTGGCTGTACAGATCTTTAAAAATGTTGCCTTGACAGGAGCTGCTGCCACAGTACAAAGAGCTTTACTGTGTGGCTGAAGGTAAGCTGTGTGTATGGCCAGTTTGGTGTAGTGGTTAAGTGCTCAGACTCTAATCTGGGAGAACCAGGTTTGATTCCCCACTCCTCCACCTGCAGCTGCTGGATGACCTTGGGCAAGAAGAAGAAGAAGAGATTGGATTTATACCCCGCCCTTCACTACCCAAGGGAGAGCGGCTTACAAACTCCTTTCCCTTCCCCTCCCCACAACAGACGCCCTGTGAGGTAGGTCAGGCTGAGAGAGCTCTGAGAGAAACTGCCCTTTCAAGGACAGCTCTTGTCAGAACTACGGCTTGCCCAAGGTCATCCAGCAGCTGCGAGTGGAGGAGTGGGGAATCAAACCCGGTTCTCCCAGATTAGAGTCCGCCTGCACTTAACCACCACACCAAACTGGCTTTGTCTCAGCCTCATCCCGGCAGTCTGCAGGAGAAGAAGCAGTTGCAGGAAGCTGGCTTCCCTTCCCCTTGTCAGGAGGCACGTGGCCAGCTGCTGTGGGTCTGCAGAAGGATGGGAAGGAGAAGCCGCTTGGCCCTGTCATTGGAGGACCAGTTCCGGTTCCCGTGCTTCTGTCTTAGTAAGATCTGTCTAGCCCCAGCTGCAGAGAAGTGCCCACTCTGTTCCGATGCTGTCAGCCCAATCTCCATCCATTCTTTCCTCCTTACAGCAAGGGGCCCGAGTCTCTGGGTGGATGTGAGCCACAGCCTGGAGACAATGAATGGGAGGCGGGAAGTCTGCTCATTTCTTACATGTGTGGCCTCAGCACTGAATTTTCCACCATGCAGATTACCTGGAGAGATGCTGGTGTGGCCGAGGAGCTGGTGCCTGGAGACATGCTGGACCTCTGAGTGTCAGTGAGTCATGCAGGACTGCTGGGCTATGAAGGCAGGGTCTGCTGCCCAGGAGGTGTCATAAGGACATCAGGAGAGCCCTGCTGGATCAGACCAGTGAGGGTCCATCTAGTCCAGCCTCCCGTCTCACACAGGGGCCAGCCAGTTCCAGGGCACAGAGGCTGAGGCCTTCCCCTGTCGTTGCCTCCTGACTCTGGGATTCAGAGGATTAGTGCCTACGAATGTGGAGGTTCCCCTCAGTCACCCTGACTAGATGCCACTGACAAATCTTTCTATTCCCCTTTTAAACTGTTTAATCCTGTGGCCATCACTACATCCTCTGGCGGAGAATTCCATGAGACCTCAGTGGCTACCCCAGACAACTTGCTCACATTTTCATCACTCTCGATGTAAAGTATTGTTTCCTTTTCTCCATCCTGAACCTACCGGGTTAACTGGATGCTCTCGAGTGCCAGTCTTTTGGGAGAGGGAGGAAAAGGTTCTCTTTCTTATCTCTCTCCACCCCGTGCATAACTTTATCAACCTCTGTCATGTCTCCCCCTTAACTTGTCTCTTTTCTAAACTGAAAAGTCCCAGACTCTTGAGGAAGGGGCTCCAACCCCCTCATCATCTTGCCTGCCCTCCTCTGAACTTTTCCCAGCCCTGCAGTGTCTTTTTGGAGATACGGTGACCAGAACTGCACACAGGCCGGACCATAGATCTATGCAGGGGCATTACAATAGGGCCAGTTTTATTCTCAGTCCCTTATTAAGAATCCCTCGCACAGACTTTGCCTTTTTCACCGCTGCAGCACACGGGGTTGGCCAGGAAGCTCAGGGGTGCGGCTTGTAGCAGCTGCAGTAAGCAATTTAAGCTCCTGTAGCTCTCGGCTGAGGTGGACTCTCTGGTTGGGTCTTGGGGCACGTGAAGGTGACCCATGTATTCCCATCCACACTAGGGGGAGGGGTCTGTGATCTCTGTGATTGTGGATCCGCTTCCTTTTCTTGTTTTATTCACAATCATTGACGGAGGTATACCTTCGTCAGTCTTTTTGAGCGTGAGCTGATCAATGCCGTTACACCGTGTATTGTTACTCCATCGCTTAATTTTTTCCTTTCCCCAAATCTCTTTGTACTGCTGGGACACCCCTTGTCTAGTGCCTCCCCTGAGCACATCACCCAGAAACGTTGACTGCTGCTGAATGCAGAAGGCAGCCTCTGTTAGAGCTACGTGTGCCGATAATGGTGTTTGGGCTGCACTTGGCTGGTGTGGAACAACCCAGGCTACAGCACAGTTTATTATGCGACAGAATGGAGATAACGTCCTGACAAGACAAAACAAGAACACTTTTATTCAATGTGTAGTTAGCAGAGCTGAAATAAAAAGAATCTGAGCAGTTTCTTGGAGGAGATTGTTGTGTCTAAGGTTTCTTCATGGGATTTCTATCGATCCATAAATTGCTGTTATATTTTTGCTCCCCCGAACGTGACTCATCATGTTGAGTAAATCTGTATTATGGAGAATGATTTCATGATTTAAGTCTGCTTCAAGATTTGTCTGATTAGGTTTCAGTCCTGTTGTTGGTTCTTAATGCATAAAAAACATGAATGCCATTTGATTTAATAATGGAGAAGTGTTGAAAGCTTAGAGTTACTAATGTTGTTGCTAACTCAGTTTGTATAATAGACTTGAATGCCGTATTACTCTTTGTACTCCATATGTCTCTCAGATAGTAGAAATACTGTCAGGAGATACGTCAGGTCACATTTGCATTTACATTTGTACCTGGACCCTTGACACTTTCTCCTCCTAATGTATTTTGAAAATAAATCTGGTGACGTTGACTCTTCTATCACTATTTATTGCGAGCCTAAAAACAAGGACACGATGGCAAACTGTGTGTGTCATGTTTTAACATCTGTAGGGACCATGACCATGTGTGCAAACACAGTAACTGACTAGTCTGTAAATACCCCCCAAAAGGCTTGCATTCTGCTGCTCTGTGGTTTTGTGTCTGTACTGAAGACCTCCATGTGAATCCGGTCCAGCACACAAATGGTCACCGACCACATTTGTTTGATCATTCAAATATAATTTCTCCCTCTCACCACTATGAGTGGATTAATATTATGCTAATTATGGTAATGAGACAGTCTCCCCCAGGAATGGTTGTGACATCTCTCTTCTCAGTGTAACCGGTCTCTTGAAGGTAGATTGGAGTCCTGATTCTCTCAGGCGGTGTGTGTGTGTGTGTGTGTGTGTGTGTGTGTGACTGGCAGCCCTGCTTGCTGCTGCCGGTCTCTGCCAGAAGAAGGCCGGTTGGTCGTATGTTTCAGCCACCTGTGGGTCCTCGGCGAGTGGAGACTGAAGTATCTCAGATGGGCCAGAGACCCTCAGTTCAGCGTATCCTTTGCACAGAGCCCGTCCTGAGACCAGTCCCTGGTTTGTCCAGTTAAAATGAAAGTTTTCTTCTAATGAAGTGAGGTTCCTGTAAGGTTCCCATAAGGATACATGGAATAAAGTGCCCTATTTAAAAATAGTGATTAAAATATAGGTTCCTGCTCTCTCAGTGTATTGCCGGTTTCATTCTTCAGTATCATTTGGCCACTGCAGAAAAGTTCCACTATTCCATTAAAACCCTGCCATTTCCAAACATTTTATTTGTAGAGATTTGTACTTGCCTTTCCTACATTGAAGGCAGCTCACAGAAGATGAACAATTCATTGAAAATCCAGTGTAAACTGACATTGTCAATAATTAAAACCATTCAAAAGCAATATTTGCAGCAATATCAAAACTCTCCAATAAACACAGCCGCAGCTCAGCCAGAAAGCCCTTCTGTAAAACATCTCGCTCTTTCAATTATAGATTAAAGGCCAATACAGAAAGGGAAGGCTTTGCAACTCCTGCAAAAATAAATGAAGACTGCCTCCCTCACCTCCGCGGGGAGGTGGTTCTCTCGGAATGGTCTGGTTACTGCGTTTGGCTGTTTCTCACCATGGCTGTTATAACGTGACCGTCGGAGGGAAACTGTTAGCGCTTGCTGTTGATTAGCTCTCAGCAGGGAGTGGGCTTAGAGGGAAGGGGAGAGAGGCCGTTATTCGGGTCTGGGGGTCCCAGACCCTGCAAGTCTTTAAAGGTTAATGCCAGCAGTTTAAATTGAACCAGAATCAGATTGGTGGTCAGTGCAGCTGTTGAAAGGCGGATTGACTAGGCTTTTGTTTGTTGTATGGGGCTGTGCAACAGACAGAACACACATTTTATTTATTTAGTACGTTTTTGACCTGGAAGGCACTTGGGGCGATGCATGTGATTTTCTTTGTTCCTCTGTTTTATGAGGGAAGGCCGAAGAGTCTCTGGGACTTTTCAATTGAGAAAAGAGACGACTGGGGGGAACAGACGGACATGATGGAGGTTGATAAAATTATGCGTGGGGGTGGAGAGAATTAACAAAGAGAACTTTTCCTCCCTCTCCCAAAATACGAGAACTCGAGGGCATCCAATGAAGGTAGTAGGTTCAGGACGGACAAAAGGAAATACTACTTTAGAATCCTAGAGCTGGAAGGGGCCCTACAGACCCTCTAGTCCAGCCCCCTAGCCAGTGCAGGACCAGCCTAAAGCATCCCTGACAGATATTCATCCAGCCTCTTCTTGAAAGCTGCCAGTGAAGGGGAGCTCACCACCTCCCCATGCAGCTGATTCCACCTTTGAACCACTCTGACAGTGGTGGGATCCCGCTGAGCATTCCAGCCAGGCTGTCGGGACTCTGCGAGGGAAGACAACGCACCTCTACCTACGCTCCTCCGAATGATGAGCAAATAGGGTGAGCAAGCCGCTTCCCAGCCGCAGCCGCAACCAATCAGCACAATGGTCAGGGCTGGTACCGCCATTTGATACAGCCCTTCCACAGCAATGGGGAGCCTGGATCGCCGGCCTGAAGTCAGTCCTGGTATTCTACCAGGTGACGGATGAGGCCAGGAAGAAGGGCCTCCTACTCGGGTCATGTGGACCCACCATCCTAGAACTGGCCCAGTACCTCCTCTCCCCTAAGACGCTCGATGACTGCACCTTTGACGAAATCGTCACGGCCGTCCAGAACCACTACACGCCAAAGCCTTTGGAGATGACGTGCCACGTGGTGTTCCACCAGTGGAGTGTACCAGTAAACCATGCTGATCACTACATCCGTATTAGTGGTTTCTACATGCGTCTAACCCACTACACTTCACAATTAAAATGAAGTGCATTCCTGTTAAGACAAACCGTCATACAGACTGAGAGCCTGTCCAGAGGCGTAGTAGAGAATGCACATAGGTTGCAGCAGCCCTAAGAGCACTGTCCTGGGGGTAACCTGCATTGAATAGCCTGGGGCTTACTTTTGAGAAGATCTACTTGAGGATTGTTCGTTCAGGTACTGCAATCGCTGCAGGTGTTGGCAAGAGGCCGGCCAGGACGAACCACCTCTGTTCACGTTGTGTCTTGAAACCCCCCATGAGGGGCTGCTGGAAGTCGGCTGCAGCTTGAGGGGCACTTTGCGCATGCGCGCGCACATCCACCCACACCCACATTCTTTTTTGCAATTGTCCTACTAGCTCTTCATTCATTTCTTTCCTATGAATATAAATCAAAATAATAAATAATATGAAAATTTGGACTATAAAAAGCTAATATTCTCTGTCATGTAAATCCAGAAATCCAATCCAGTTGGGATTGATCCGTAGCTCATGAGGGGTCTTGCTGACAGAGAGTATAAGAGCATCCAGCTCCCCCCCAGTAATGCCCCCCCTTCTGGCTTACCGTGCTGCAGGCCTGGGGCAAAACAAAGTGCGCGGAGGGCACCGTGCCAGATGCACTTTTCCGCCTGAAATAGGAACCAACCTGTGGTTGTAGATTTATGTCCGACCACTCATGTGCTGCTTAAATTTCTGAATGGTTTTTGATTCGGTGAACTTCTGACACGGAAATATTTTCTTTGTTTTCGGGGTTTGCAGTAAGTTTTCACATGAAATAAAAAGACTAGGCTTATGGTAATAATCAGCATAAACATTAAGAACGTGTCCTTTTCATTTTGACAAGTGCTGCTGCGTGTCCCATGAGGGCAGAGCGGGAATCCTCTGTCAGGTTGCCTCGTATCCACGTAGCTGTGCTGGATAAAGGTCACCCCTTTGACTAGGCGATCATCTCAAATGTCATGTGCTTCCCATGACGTTATAATTACTTCCTAGGCTGAAATATTGGACTGCTTGAAAGAACGCTCGAGCCTCTTGAGGCAAACGAGCACGCTGGCTGCTTCTGCCCCCTCCCCCTGGCTGCCAGGTGGGCCCCGGACTCTGAGAGGCAGCAGGAAGGCATCTCGTGTCAGGAGGGCGATATTGCAAAGGCCAACAGCACCCCATCAAGCCCTCTTCTCTAAGTGTCAGTGTCCCCCCCCCCGAGATTATTTTAACCCCTTAGTAGAAAGCAACCCATATAATTATGCAAAGTGGGCTCGTATTAATGATGGATCCAGACATGTGCTCTGCCAGGGCATCGCCAGCGAACAACCACGGTTATGTACAAGGGCTGCTCTTGAAGAAATCGTGGCCTTGCTACCTCATGGGATGATGTGAACTTTTCACAGATTGCTCTGCTTATTTTCTCTTGTAAAAACAGGGTCATGTCATATCCATGACCTGTGCTTAATAGAGTAAAAATGCTCTCCCAAATCAATACTTGTATTTGCTGTTCCCACTGAAACAGCTAAATGCCATGAAGAGGGAGTCTGGTAGCAGAAACCTGTTGGAGGTGGGAGTGACCAGTCTGTGTGAGGAAGGGAACAAGCAGAGTGCAAAATACAGGTCAGGCTCATCCAGGGAGCTGCAAAGGTAAGAGAAATAATCATTTTAAAAGACAGAAGAGCTGGCTGTTGTTCTTATATTTGAATCAGATGGTTGAATACCAGGATTAAAACGAGTCCTGCTAATCCTTTCAGTTGATAACTCCTTCTCCCAACTGGAATGAAATTCCCAGGGTGTGTACCTGTCACCCGAGGGATCCAACCTGCCACAGTTCAGGCTGGTCATAGGAAGTGTTCATGTTCTGCAGGCAGGCAGGCAGGCAGGCAGGCAGGCAGGCAGGCAGGCAGGCAGGCAATGAAAGCTCTTGATTGCAGAGTGGAGGCAGGGAGGAGGGATGGGTTGGCATCTTGGCAAATGTTTTCTCTTGCCTTTGGGAGTGATCAACTGCTGTCTGCCTTACCGTGGTACTTTCAGCACATACCAGAAATCACGCAAAAGAGCCCGAGAGTGGGAGGGACAGTCCGGGGCAGGGTTTAAGCAGTATGCCCTTACCGATCTGGGACCCTCATATTTCCGGGACCGCCTCTTCTGTTACAGCCCCCCGGCCTTCTTTTGGTCATCCTGTAGGTGCCTCTTGCAGGTGCCCGGCCACAGGGTGGCTTAGTGAGCTGTTACCAGGGGAAGGGCCTCCTCACTTGTGACCCCTGCCCCCCTGGCCCTGTCTGGCAGCCACGGAGGGGGCTTCCTTACAGTCAGAATGTACTCCTGAATGCACTCCTGTGCCCTGCCAGGCTTGTTCAGTTTCTGCAGGGGGCATGCTAAGCTGAGTTGTTTAGGCTGGCCTTTGGAGGGTAACCACATGTTTGGGCTGTTTTAATAGTGGTGTGGTGACAGCCACCTGTTCTAATATTTTTATGGTCATGTTTTATGTTTGTTATTTGTTTTTATGTTATTTTACCGTACTGGTTTTAATGCTGTAAGTAGACACGAGACCCTTCAGGTAAGTGGTGACTAAAAAAAAATCAAATAAACAAATGGTCCAGTTCTCTTCGACTCCCTGCTTTCTTTCCATCCAGGGGGATTGCTAATCTCTTCCTCCCACTGGGGCTGACAGCAGCCCCATCTTTCCCCTGATGCGAGTAGTTCCTTCCCTCCCCTGTTCCGTAGCATAAAATTGTATAGCCATTAGTGAGTCTCAGACCTTGAGTCAGCAGCAGATGATCTGATCCTTCCCCATCATGGCTCAACTCTCTGTCCTCCTAGGCTTCAAAGCAGGCGAGCTGCCCATCATGGGGCTCTGCTGTCAGGTACTCCAATGGCTCAGCATCAATAGCAGGTTCTTAAGCAGATTCAACTTTGTTGATCAGAGTAAGGTGAAGTCGACTTGGACACTTTGAGTCAGGAATGACTCATACAAAATTGCAATAGCGGATATATAGTGGGTTCATACAATACCCCCTGACACCTAGAGGCCAACAAGCAGTGAATATAAAACGTGGGGAACTGTGTAACGGTTCAGGGGTGAGCGGGAGAGTTGGAGACATTCGCGCCCAAGTGATGAGTGCTCAAGGCCAGCCGGCGGATAAGGAGCAAAACCGAAACACAGCAGCAGAGCAAAGTACATTCCAGCAGAAAGGGAAAAAAATACCCCTTATGGCAGGATTACCTGACATCTGCCTCTCTTCCCTCCCTCCCTGCCTTTGCCTGCCTGCCTGCCTGCCTTCCTGGGCAATCAGAATGTTTCCCACCATACCCTACAGCAGGGGTGTCAGACAGAAGGCCGGAACCTTACGCGGCCCACGAGCAACTAGTGCAAGGGAGGGAACAGAAGACTGCTCGGTGGTGGGGTGGGCGGAGCCACTCCGATGGGGGCTTCAGCACTGAAGGAACAACCTTGTCTGCAGCCATCAAGCCGTGTGGGAGCGTCTGCCCACTGCAGCACCGCGGGCTCTCCAGTCCGCCCATGTGGGTTTTCCTTTGCAACCCCTCCCAGCTCATGAGGCCTTGCGGTGAGAATACACCAACTTGGAGCTTACCAGGTGCTGTCCTTTATACAGTTTGTATCTTCGTTACATAGCATTACGTTTCATGGCACACGTGGCCTGGCTTGACAAAGTGACATTTATGTCAGAGCTGGCCCTTGTAACAAATGAGTTTGACCCCTCTGCCCTACAGGGAATGTGGGCTGGCTGGAGCTGCTTGTCACTTGCCCCTCCCCCCCCCCGGTGTTAATACTGGCAGTTTTATGGTGGAGGGGGGCACCTTCTTTTGGGGCTTATAGAATTGGACCCCCTGGTCCAGTCTTTTTGAAACTTGGGGGTTTTATTCAGGAGAGGCACCACCAGCTATACTTAAATTTTCATGCCTCTTACTCAAAAAACAGCCCCAGATACCCACGGATCAATTCTCCATTATACCCCACGGGGAACACCTGTCAGGCTTCCCAGTCAAGACACTCAAGAACGTTCCTTCAGAAGTTTTAGTTTATTGAGGGCTAGTACTCAGGACACCATGAACACTTGTGTCAGGAATGGCAGGCTAATGATTTGAACCTTCAGATATACCCCCTTCATACATGACCCCCTGATACAGTAAAGCCAATAGGCAAGCACCTGAAGATGCGGGCGAAAAGCCACAGTTACATTCCCAGTGGGAAGCTAGGAGCAGGCAGAGTAAAACCTTCAAGGACACTGGACAGATAACAGCGCGCAGCTGAAGGGAGAAGGGGGAAAGGGAGGAGAGAGACAAGGAGAGCAACCCGCACATTCCATACCATGGCAGCCTTAGCGACAACACCCGGTGGCCATTCCCCCCCACTTTCTGACGGCCCTGAAGTGGGTGGAGGGGCTCCAAACCAGTAGATCCCCTGCCCCAACTGGGGATTGGCTACCCTACTTCAAAGACCATGCAGCACTGGAAAGGGCCCTGCCCCTACCATGTTTTCCTGAAAGAAACCAAGCCTGGAATGCTGGCAAAACTATTGTGGTTACCTAGCAACTGCTCCTGAGGGTATCTGTTTCTTAAAGCTAGAGGTGCTGTTTTTATCATTTTGGTTTTTAAAACCCCCACTCAGTTTTGTTTTGTTTTTAATTTCAGATTTTTCTGCAAACCTGGGGCATTTTCAGGTTTGTAGAAAGATCTTTCTCATCTGTTCATGGCTGCAGTCTGTGGATATAAATATCCTCAGATTTGGCCAGTTCGAGAATTAGATAATTGGTTTTACTTTGTAAGCCCCGTTGGGTTATACTGTACCAGAAGGCAAGGTGTGGGTCTTGTGCTGCCTCTCCTTGCTTAGGGACTCAAGTTGTGGCTGAGGAGACTTTTTGTACGTTCTGGCAGAAGAAAAATATCCTGTATACGTCTGTAATTGAGATTCTGTATTGCAAAGCTTGTGATGCTGCTTTACTTAGAGCCTGTCTTCCTGCTTTGGCTTCTGATATGACTTTGTTGGCCTTCCCTCCTGTTGAGACATTCCTCAGCAGGCTTGAAGCAGTTTAAGAAGGTCTGCAGAAATGATGCTTAATGAAAACTAATCTGGCTAAGAGTTTTATAATAGTGTGTAAGGCTAAAGATGCTGAATTTGCTGTGACTCATTAATTCGTTAAGTGATTAAAATTTGGATATTTATGGATTAGTTGGGAAGTTAATTTTTAGTAGGATACAAGGACTTGAATTTAAACTAATAGTTCAGTATCTGTTGAGAAGGGTCCTTAAAAATTCAAAACATTAAAAAAGTCGTTGAGTTAAAAAATTAAAATACATCCCTATACACATACCATTCCCAACTGCAGTATAAGACAACATAGCAGCAGAGTATAGGACTCTCAATAATGGGTTTAAATTAAGAGCGAGACAGTACCGGCTGGATATTAGGAAAAACTTTTTTACAGCAGGAGTTGTGCAGCAGTGGAATTGGCTACCTGGGGAGGCAACGCGCTCCCCCTCACTTGACAGTCTTTAAGCAGCGGCTGGACAACACTTGTTGGGGGATACTCTAGGCTGATCCTGCCTTGAGCAGGGGGTTGGACTAGAGGGCCTGTATGGCCCCTTCCAACAGCCTATTCTTTGGTCTGTCCTTGGAAGACTCTCTTTGCATTATTAGTCTTTGTAGTTAAATAGTCATAAGTATTAGTGGAGCTAACTGGAACATTTATTCATGTACTGTTTTTGATTTATGAATTGTGTTAAACATACACCTTTATAAAAACCTTGAGTGGTAGATTTTGTGGCTTGTAATTCAGGCAGAGAAGGTTATAGAGTGATACGTTCTCGGCACAGCTCTGAATTCAGAGGAATGGCTCTAAAAACAAAATGCGGCAAAGGGTAAGGTAGGTGGTGGGTAGTTTAAGGAGGCCGGAGAACTTCGAAGTGCAGCTGAATGAGCTCAGGGGGGGGAGTTGGGTAGACAGGCAGACGGTGGCACAGGCTGTCCCGCTCTCGTCAGATCTTGGCTGCTAAGCAGGGCTGGCCCTGGTTAGTATATTGGTGGGAGACCACCAAGGAAGCCCAGGGTTGCTACGCATAGGCAGGCAACGGCACAAACCACCTCTGCTGGCCTCTTGCCTGGAAAGCCCCGGGGTGGGGGTCGCCATAAGTCAGCTGCCACTTGACAGCACTTTGTACCATCACAGAGGATTATTTATGGACTGCTTTTCTTGGGGAAAGGGGTCAGCTTCATTATTCCAGTAGTACAGATAATTATTCTGTTTTATTAGGTCTCCCACTGAAAGTGTAACTAAGTGCCCAAAGCACGGCTTTTAAAAGCCGCACCGAATTAGAGACGCCGCGGTGGGATCCCACCGATCCCCGTTGCTCCCCGGCACGATCAGATGCTGGGGAGAAAGTGACAGTGGGAAGGGGAGGCTGGCGAACTGCGCATGCTCACACATGCGCAGTTCGGCCAGGAGCCGGAGATGCGCCGGCGCAAGGATGCGCCGGCGATCCCACGGCTGGGCTTGTGGCACTCTTCTCCGAAGAACCACCTAGGTAGGTGGTTCTTTTTTGGTGCGGGGTTTTGGGCGGGAGGGACGGCTCGGGGACGGACAAGCAACGATTCCCAGATGTTGCCGTGGGATCGCGTCCGTTTGCTCCGTCCCCGAACCGTCCCTCTCCCGGCCCAAATCCACTCGTTTGACCGGGACCAAAGAGTTTGGTGGCCACATGAAGGCCCAACCAAGTTAGGGTGAAGTCCTCAGAACACTCCCCTGGGAGTAAGCCCTATTGACTAAAATGGGACTTGCTTCTGAGGAGACCTACTTAAGGCTCGCTTCTTGGTTCTGGCAGGAGCTGTGTGGGCCCAGAGGCCTCCTTGCCAGATAACTGGCCCACAGAGGCTCACGGGCTGTCAGCTGGCCCACAGAGGCTCTTCCTTCTCCTGCTCTTCTTACTCCTTAAAGACTAACAAAACTTGTGAGCCGTGACTCATGACAGCTCCTCCCCTGCCACAAATGTTGTTAGTCTTGAAGGTGCTGCTGGACTCTGGCTCTTGTCTATGGCTACAGACAGGCCAACGCGGCCACCCATCTTGTTGCTCTAATTTCTTCCCGTGGAGGCAAGGATTCAAATGAAGTTTGGCCCTGCTGTGGAATGAAGCGTTTTGATGATCCTTATCAAGCCGAGTGGTTTTCCTTTAGCATATAAAGCTTGTATTGATTTCTCCTTCCCTCTGGGCTCTCTCCAAAAGCTTGGCTTAGTTCTCCCAATGTGATTTATTAAGAACCAGCATGATTTGGTCAGAAAGATTTATTGAGAGATAATCTGATAGCAAATGACATCTATTTAGAGGCAAACAAGAATGGTTTTGTCGTACTCCTGTGTTTGGCCCCTGGGCCTTTAAGCATTTTATAAACTCTCAAGATAGTTATCTCTTGCTCCTTCATTTATTATAAATGGGGGTATTTGTTCCACACTTTGATTTCTGGTTTTGGAATTTAGAACACACAAACCAGTGGGATTCGGTTTTTCTTTCCTTTTTTTTAAAAAACAGCATCTAAGCAAAGTTACTTTCTTCTAGACGATTAAAGCAAAATGCTGCAGATGGCTTACCCAACTTAAACTTCCTGTGCCCTGTTAGGCTGACCTCGTTCACACCATGTTCTGCAAATGCCCTCTCCAGGAGGAAGGAGCCATGAGGTCCAAGGCCTTATAGGAACTGCATTTATATTGCAGATACTGTTGTCCACACAGACACACACACGTAAACACACAGTTTGCAGGTACTCAGGATAATTCAGTTTTACAAATTACCTTGGCCTGTTCTGTAGTCAGTAGCAGTCCTGGGACAAACTCTTGATTTTGGGTTGCAAAAGGGCCATGGGATGCTGCTGGGGGCTGGCTGTTGTACCCCCCCCCAAGAACCTAAAGCTGACCCAGCCCCATAGCTAACAACTTTTTGCTTGGGGGGGTGGTGTTTTTCTTGAGGGGCCTGCTCCTGGCACGATCCCTGGGGGGGGGCTGGGGGAGGGGGCGGTGGGCAGACCTCTCTGGGCAGTGACTGCAGGAGGGGGCGAGCAAAGGGCTGCCAGGGGGGCTGCGGAGAGCTGCAGAGGGGCTGGCTGAGCTGCTCGCGAGGCGGCTGCCTCCCCTTCCTGCAGCCCTGTGGGCTGGACTCCTTCCCGGGCACCATGCCGGCTTTCTTGGTGTCCGTCCCTTGTCTCCGTTTTTGCTTGACTGGTGGGCAGCCAGCCCCAGCCTCAAGCAACGCCCTTTCCTCTCTCCGGTCAGATTGCTTCAAGATATATGCCAGCGCCATGACCTCCCACAGCGTGGACACCTTACTGTGGCTTTCCAGCTCCTTCTCGGGCCCCTACATGGAAGTTCCATAGCTGCATACAAAGCGAGGCAAGACCCTGTCTCTTTCTGCAGAGGCCTTGTAGCTGGTCTGGAGAGCAGTTGCTGCACCAGCCCAGAAATTTTGTTATTTATTAGTTTGATTTCTAGCCCTCCCTCCCCGCCAAGACAGGCTCAGGGTGGCTCACAACAAGAACAATGGATAAAACAACAGTGGATAAAACAAGGAGAAATCAGCGGGAGGGGGAAGCCGAATAGTAGCAGTCAAAGTCCCACTGCTACCTGCACCTTTTTGAGTCGAGAACAAAAAAAAAGGGGGTGAGGGGGCCAGGGGAGGGAGGAGGAGCCGAGGATTGGGGGAGGGGCCCATAAAAACCATGGGGGGCCCGCGGTAGCTACAGGCCTGAGCTGACCAGTCTCACCTAGAAACGATTCCCACTTTTGCAGGGCAGTTAAAGGTTCTAGCGCAAAGGAAGCGTTTGCCGTCAGGTGTGTCTTAAATCAATCCTGTTGATAGAGCTGCCTCACTTCTTTTGTTTTTGTTCTTTTGTTGAGTATTTGTGTGTAAGAACATAAGAACATAAGAGACGCCAATGTTGGATCAGGCCAAAGGCCCATCCAGTCCAACACTCTGTGTCACACAGTGGCCAGAAATACCAGTGCCATCAGGAGGTCCAGCAGTGGGGCCAGGACATTAGAAGCCCTCCCACTGTTGACCCCCCCCCCAAGCACCAAGAAGACAGAGCATCACTTGCCCCAGAGCACCTAGCTATACCTTGTGGCTAATAGCCACTGATGGACCTCTGCTCCATATGCTTATCTAATTCCCTTTTGAAGCCGTCCATGCTTGTAGCACCCACCACTTCCTGTGGCAGTGAATTCCATGTGTTAATCACTCTTTGGGTGAAGAAGTACTTCCTTTTATCCGTTCTAACCCGACCGCTCTGCAGTTTCATGGAGTGCCCACGAGTTCTTGTATTGTGAGAAAGGGAGAAAAGTACCTCTTTCTTTACCTGCTCTTTCCCATGCATAATCTTATAAACCTCGATCATGTCACCCCTCAGTCGTCTTTTCTCCAAGCTAAAGAGCCCTAAGCGCTTTAACCTTTCCTCATAGGGAAAGTGTTCCAACCCTTTTATCATTCGAGTTGCCCTTTTCTGCACTTTTTCCAAAGCTATAATATCCTTTTTAAGGTGTGGTGACCAGAACTGCACACAGTATTCCAAATGAGGTCTCACCATTGATTTATATAGGGGCATTATTATATTGGCTGATCTGTTTTCAATACCCTTCCTAATAATCCCCAGCATAGCATTGGCCTTCTTTATTGCAGTCACACACTGTCTCGACATTTTCAGTGAGTTATCCACTACAACTCCAAGATCTCTCTCTTGCTCAGTCTCTGCCAGTTCAGACCCCATCAATGTGTATTTATATTTAGGATTTTTGGCTCCAATGTGCATCACCTTGCACTTGGCCACATTGAACCCCATTTGCCATGTTGACGCCCACTCGCCCATCCTTGACAGATCCCCTTGGAGTGCCTCACAATCCTCACTGGTTTTCACCACCCTGAACAACTTTGTATCATCCGCAAATTTAGCCACTTCACTGCTTACTCCCATCTCCAAATCATTAATGAACAAGTTAAAAAGCAGTGGACCAAGTACTGATCCCTGCGGTACCCCACTGCTTACCACCCTCCACTGAGAAAATTGCCCACCTACACTCACTCTCTGTTTTCTATGAACTAGCCAGTTTTTGATCCATAAAAGGACTTGTCCTTCTATCCCATGATTTTTGAGCTTACTTAGGAGCCTTTGATGAGGAACTTTATCAAAAGCTTTCTGGAAGTCAAGGTAAATAATATCTATTGGATCCCCCTTGTCCACATGTTTGTTCACCCCCTCAAAGAACACTAACAGGTTAGTGAGACAAGATCTTCCCTTACAGAAACCGTGCTGAGTCTGCCTCAATAGGTTTTGTTCATCTATGTGCCTACTAATTCTTTCCTTAATAATGGTTTCCACCAATTTACCCGGTATCGACGTCAGACTGACTGGCCTGTAATTTCCCGGATCTCCTCTGGAACCCTTTTTAAAGATGGGAGTGACATTAGCTACCTTCCAATCCTCAGGAATGGAGGCAGATTTTAAGGAAAGATTACATATCTTTGTCAGGAGATCTACAAGTTCACATTTGAGTTCTTTCAGAACTCTCGGATGTATGCCATCTGGGCCTGGTGATTTTTCAGTTTTTAAGTTGTCTATCAGTTTTAGGACCTCCTCTCTCGTCACCTCAATCTGACTCAGGTCTTTCAACACCCCTCCTGAAATCAGTGGTTCTGGAGTGGGCAAGCACTTCTCATCTTCCACAGTGAAGACGGAGGCAAAAAATGCATTTAGCTTCTCAGCCATTTCCCTATCATCCTTCAATACTCCTTTTACCCCTTGGTCGTCCAAGGGCCCCACTGCCTCCCTGGCTGGTTTCCTGTTTCTAATGTATTTGAAGAAAGTTTTATTGTTGGTTTTTACGTTTTTTGCTATATGCTCCTCATATTCCCTTTTTGCCTGCCTGACCTCAGACTTGCATTTTATTTGCCATAGCCTGTGTTCCGTTTTATCAGCCTCACTGTGACTAGCTTTCCACTGCTTAAAGGAATTCTTTTTACTTTTTACAGCCTCCATTACTCTGTTTGTTAACCATGCAGGCTTTTTCCTATACCTGTTTGTGCCTTTCCTAACCTGCGGAATATATATTTTTTGAGCTTCTAGGATCGTAGTTTTAAATAGATCCCAAGCTTCCCCAATTGTTTTGACCCTTTCTACTTTTCCTTTCAGTTTCCTCCCCACGTGTCCCCTCATATCAGAGAAATTACCCCTTTTAAAGTTAAAAATGGTTGTGTGAGTCTTTTTGGCCAATTCTCTATTTGTACAAATGATGAACTCAACAACATTATGATCACTGTTTCCAAGCGGTGCAATCACTTTTACATCTCTCACCAGGTCTTGAGTGTTACTTAGGACCAAATCAAGGATCGCCTCTCCCCTGGTAGGTTCCGTGACCATCTGCTCCATAGCACAGTCATTTAGAGTGTCTAGAAACTCAATCTCTTTTTCCCGGCTAGAACACATATTGACCCAATCAATGTGTGGGTAGTTAAAATCACCTATTATTACACAGTGTTTTTGTCTAGTTGCTATCTTTAAGGCATTCATCATTTTATAATCCTCCTCTATCTTTTGATCTGGTGGGCGATAACAAACTCCCAGTGTTAAGTTTCCTTTTGGCCCCCCTATTTCAACCCATAGAACTTCCAGAAGCGAATCCAATTCACTTAGCCTCTCAATCTTTCTAGACTTTATACCCTCTCTGACATACAGAGCTACCCCACCTCCAACCCTTCCCCCCCTATCCTTCCGATATAATATATAACCGGGAATCACTGTGTCCCACTGATTTTCCTCATCCCACCAAGTTTCAGAAATACCCACAATGTCTATTTTTCCCTCCGACACCAAGCACTCCAACTCCCCGATTTTACCTCGGACACTTCTAGCATTTGTATAGAAACAGCTGTAATTTCCCTTACAAGTTAAGCCTGCATCCTTCCTCTTGCTATCTCGAGTCGTTGTCCGGCAGTCCATGTCACCAGCCATGGCCTCTGTGGACAATTTCAATCCACCTCCCTGTAGAAAAGCAACCGGTACCCCCTCACCTCTCTCAGATGAGCCAACCCGAACCAGAGACTTTTCATCTCCTGTCGGCTTTCCCCCAATATTCAGTTTAAAAGCTGCTCTGCCACCTTTTTGATTTTAAGTGCCAGCAGCCTGGTTCCTTCTCGGGACAAGTGGAGACCGTCTCGCCTGTACAGCTCCCTCTTGTTCCAAAAAGTATCCCAGTGCCTAACAAACCTGAACCCTTCCCCCCTACACCATCGTCTCATCCACGCATTGAGACTCCTGATCTCTGCCTGTCTCTCCGGCCCTGCGCGTGGAACAGGTAACACTTCTGAGAAGGCTACCTTGGAGGTCCTGGACCTAAGTTTCCTGCCCAGCAGCCTAAATTTCTCCTCCAGGACCTCACGACTGCATTTCCCCACATCGTTGGTGCCGACATGCACCACGACCACTGGCTCCTCCCCAGCACTATCTACCAGCCTATCTAAAACACGCGTAATGTCCGCTACCTTCGCACCAGGCAGGCAAGTCACCATACGGTCAGTACTCCGGCCCTGCGCGTGGAACAGGTAGCACTTCTGAGAAGGCTACCTTGGAGGTCCTGGCCTTGAGTTTCCTGCCCAGCAGCCTAAATTTCTCCTCCAGGACCTCACGACTGCATAGAGCCACATCGTTGGTGCCGACATGCACCACGACCACTGGCTCCTCCCCAGCACTATCTACCAGCCTATCTAAAACACGCGTAATGTCCGCTACCTTCGCACCAGGCAGGCAAGTCACCATACGGTCAGTACGCGGGTTCGCCACCCAGCTGTCTACCTGCCTAAGGATCGAATCACCCACTACCAAGAGCCCCCCTCCCACCCTGCTCAGGGATGGTTCCTTGGTGCAAAAGGAGAGCCACATCGTTGGTGCCGACATGCACCACGACCTCTTCTGGTGACCCCTCATGGGACTTAGGATGTTTTAGAGAGGTGACTCAATATTACCTGCTTGTCTCTTTTGCTTGGGTGTAACTGATTGTAGCTTTTAGCAGTTTTGCCTGGGGCTGACTGCTGGCCCTACCCTCTGCTGGGTAAGGCTTCCGTTGTGCAAGGCTCCTCCTTGCCATGGGTGTGAGCGGAAGGGTTCTTGCCCTGTGGCGCTTAGACTTGGGGTCCCAGTTTTGCCTGGGGCTGACTGCTGGCCCTACCCTCTGCTGGGTAAGGCTTCCGTTGTGCAAGGCTCCTCCTTGCCATGGGTGTGAGCGGAAGGGTTCTTGCCCTGTGGCGCTTAGACTTGGGGTCCTGTAGGAAGCTGAGTAGCTCTTACATCCCATATTTGTTAA
Organism: Gekko japonicus; assembly: GCF_001447785.1. NCBI lineage: Eukaryota > Metazoa > Chordata > Lepidosauria > Squamata > Gekkonidae > Gekko > Gekko japonicus. Next base: position 83,874 of record NW_015163702.1, on the reverse strand, counting down.
GTTCTTTTGCTTCTGCTAACCTTTCCCAAGCAGTCTTGTGAGTCAGTTTGGTGTAGTGGTTAAGTGTGCGGACTCTAATCTGGGACAACCGGGTTTGATTCCCCACTCCTCCACTTGCACCTGCTGATGTGACCTTGGGTCAGTCACAAGCTCTGGCACAGCTGTCCTTGAAAAAGAGCAGTTTGTGTCAGAGTTCTCTCAGCCCCACCCACCTCACAGGGTGTCTGTTGTGGGGAGGGGAAGGGAAAGGAGTTTGTAAGCCGCTCTGAGACTCCCAAGTGAAGGGCGGGGTATAAATCCAATCTCTTCTTCTTCTTCTTCTTCAGTTTGGCAAGGGAGTTATCAAGGAAGTGCAAGATAAACTGAACTCATTCTGCAATGGATTGCAGCATCATGGCTGGTGAGGGAGCTGAGGCAGTGATGTGCAAAGTCTGTGGCATGTCCATATTCTTACCTGAGGGTAACAGCAATTACACTCGCAGCAAGTGTAAGTTGGTAGCCCTACTGGAGGAGAAGATACAGGGACTTGAGGCACACTTGTCCACACTCAAGTTTATAAGGGAAGGTGATGAGTTCATGGATAGAATGCCTGAGAAGGCAATAGGAGGTGGAAGGAAAGGTTTCTCAGCAAATGGAGGGCACAGGAGGAGGGCACATGGAAGAATGTAATCCACAGAAGCAGGAAAATCAGGAGACATCCTAAGCCTCTGTTGCTAAGCAGTCAGTTCCCGGATCCCCCCACAGCTATTGATTCTGAACCACTGGAACAAGGGCTCTTCCCCCAACCTCCACAAAGCTTGAAGGAAATTTCTCAGGCCCCATGGATGAGAGGACTCCAGCCTTTGCTCCCCAATATAGGAGAAGGCATGTGCTGGTAATTGGGGATTCCCTACTGAGAGGGGTAGAGGCTAAAGTGTGCCAACTGGACTTGTCATCACGAGAGGTATGCTGCGTACCAGGTGCACACATCCAGGATGTGATGGAAAGGGTAGGAAGACTCATCAAGGCCATGCACTATGATCCATTTTTGCTCATCCATGTGGGAACAAATAATACTGCCCTAATAGGCATTACTGAAACTTGGTGGGATGACACTACCAATTGGAATAGTAGGATTGGGGGTAGAACTTGTTTAAAAGGGACAGACAAATAAGGAAGGGCAGAGGAGTCGCATTATATGTAAAGGAGGAATATACTTGTGAGAAAATACATGAATCTGAGCATGGAAGTCCAGTTGAGAGTCTCTGGGTAAAAATAAAGGGAGTAAGAAATAATTGTGATATTATGGTGGGGGGTCTGCTGTAGACCACCAAGCCTGGCAGAGGACTTGGATGAGACACTCCTAGAACAGATTACAAAGTTCTCAAAGAGACGGGACACAGTGGTCATCATGGGAGATTTCAATTACCCAGATATCTGATGAAAGCCCAACTCTGCTAAAAATGAAAGGTCCAATAAATTCCTGACTTGTCTTGCTGGCAACTTCATTTTCCAGAAAGTGGAGAGGGAAACAAGGGGATCTGCTATCTTAGACTTGATTCTCTCCAACAGGAAAGAACTGGTTGATGAGGTGGAAGTAGTGGGCACCCTGGGTAATAGGGACCATGTAATTTTGGAATTTACTGTCTTGGGGAAGGGAAAGCTGTACACAGTCAGACATTTATGTTGGACTTTGGGAAAGCAATTTTTTGACAAACTTAAAGATATACTGGATAGAGAAGAAGCCAAGGTGGCTCCATAAACAGCTTTCTGAAGAATTGAGAGGAAAAAAAAAGACTTGTTCAGAAAGTGGAAGGGGAGCCTCATAACCAAGGATGAATATAAACAAATAACCAGTGCTTGTAGAGAGAGAGAGTTAGGAAAGCGAGAGATGCTAAAAAGAATAAAAAAAGGGTTCTTTTTTTTGTTCAAAGTAAGAAAAAGAGCAAGGACATGGTAGGCCCATTGCGGGGTCAGGAAAGTGAAATTGTAACAGGTGATGAAGAGTGTCACGGCAGGACCAGGGGGCGTGACGTAAGTAAGCCAAAGTCCAGGAACAGTCCGAGGTCAAGCCGAGCAAATCAGGTAGCAAGGTTCAAACAGGTTTAAATCACAGTCCAGAAGCAGGGTCAGACATACCAAGGTTTCAAGTCCATAAATCACGATACCAGAGGAGTCAGAGATGAACGAAGGTCAATGAAGCCGAGGGTCAAAAGCCGAGGATCAAGCCGATAAGAATTCCACAAGGTCTGGAGCAGAGATGCAAGGATTCAGGTCCTGACAAACAACATTTGCCAGCACAAATGACTGCTGGCAACAGACTTGCAGATATACAGTGCTAGCTAATCAACTCATTAGCTAGCCGGGAGCAAGGTCAGGATCCTGTCAATAGTCAGGGCTGAGAGATCTTCTGGCACGCATGCGTGCATTCTGCCTTCGCTCTCTCAGCTGCTGTCTCCTTACATTCCGGAGCCTGGTTACAGGTGGGGGCGAGTCTGATGAACTACTGGGCTGCAGCAGAGACTGATCCCTTGCAGGTGTTCCCTGGGAGGCTCTATCCTCCTCACCACTTAGATAGCTTTCAGCTACAGGATCCAGTCTTTGCCTTTCTGCTGCAGTACTGTCCTCAGGAGCCTGTAAGTCCACAGGCTCCTGGCTAGCAGGTGCCTCCTCAGGGGCATCAGCAAGGGCAGGCATGGCATCAGCAGGGGCAGGCAGGACCCCCCGAGCCGCAGTACTCCTGCGCGGGCTCGGGGGACCCGGGGCGGGGCTTGTCGCCATGCGGGCTGCTAGAGCAGCGCTCCAGAGGACTCCGACCTGAAAAAAACCCTGCCCATGGGCACCATGGCACCCACCAACACATTTTCTGGTGCCCATTCAGTGTCTTTAGAAAATGGGCAGGGCCAGGTGGGACTTTTGCCCATCAAGGCTTCTGATTGGCCATTGGAGATTTGATTGGATATATAGAATTTTTTTTACGATGCTTTGGCAGCAGCTTCCACAACAGAACAAGGATTTTCACTATGTGACTGAAGGTACGCTGCGGCAGCTATTTTATGACTGGCCCCTCCTTTTGTGGTGACTATTTTGTGGCAGCCAGTTTGTAGCTGTGCCTACCACACTATGGCTGCGGTCACACGGAACATTAGCCACGCTACAGAGACGGAAAATAGGCGGATTTTCCAGGCAAGATCACACCACCACATCTGGGAAGCGTAGAGCTCCCTTGCCGAACCCGAGGCTTCCCGCCGAAGATGCGGGGTAAAAATCTAGTACCTCCGAGGTACTAGTTTCTGGAAACCGCGGAGCAAGGGCGGGCGCCTGATCGTGTTTCCAGTGGAATCCCGTGGCATCCGGCGCCCGCCCATGTCCCATCGCAAACAGGGTTTTTTCTCCAAGTCTCCACAGGATGCGCACAAGTACCTAACAACGCATGCGCACAAAGAGGCCCCCTCCCACTGCAGCCAGGCTTGCCGCCTCTGGAGGGTCACTATGGCCACTGTCGCGCAGGCAGTTAGAGCGGCTGTGATGAGGGGGGGCCCTCCCCCTCCATTGGCTATGCCTCAGAGCTCTGTTGGGGTCCGGAAGCGTCTGTCGCCCTCTCCGGTAAGCCCACCACCCGCCTTCGGATGTGCAGATATGATTGCTCAGTCATGCATATGCACAAACTTCAGTTGAAAAAAATCCATCCCGTTTGCCACAGAAGCGGCGCCTAGCGATTGCTGGTGTAATTGCGCCGCACCACTTCTTTGCCGCGCTGCAGGATGGTCATGTGATCGGCACCTCCCCCCTAAACACGGGACCTCAACGGGACCTCGACGGGATGTCTGATTGCGCAACCATGCGTTATTTTGCTCCGGGGCAAACAGCCACGCTCCCCCCCCCCCCCCTTTTTCTCCCCCCGGTGTGGGGGCGTTTATCATTACTACTACCTGAGGGAGGGGCATTCAGATGAATTAAAATATTGTGTTCCCTCTGCTTAAAAGCTTTAGAATTGGAATTGTCTAGGAAAGAATCTCAAAACGTACAAGGATGATGCAAATAAGGTACAATTATTATTTTACAAAGAATTCCCAAGGCATTTAAATGCTTTTCTCAGGGGGAGAACTACGGTTAAAGAGATACATGTTTTGGCTCCTGCTGGTAAAAGAGCTGTGTCACAAAACACCATGAAGAAGATGCTCTGAGTCTTTTGTTGAATCAACACCACTAAAGAACACTGAAAG